>NC_143580.1:47566504-47854193 GCF_048544385.1 Mastigoproctus giganteus | reverse complement strand
GGCACCAAGTGATATATCATAAGATTTTTTTTGTTGTGTTTAACTTAAAATATTTTGCCGATAGCTTACACGGGGTTCTGTTTTGCTCTCTCTTAGATCACAGAGTAGTACTGATACATACGCCTCTTATGAAATTTAAGCGCCATCTAGTGTTTGCTTTACGGTAACAGAAACTCCACTGTGTTGCGTGGAAAGAATGGCACCTCCGAGGAGTAGGTTTAACCCGAATAAAACTCGAAAAGACTTTCCGAAGCGAGATCATTCAAATTTAATTAAACAAGAAGAGCTTAAAGATGTGTAAGATAATTTTTCAGCTCATACATAGACTAGATAGTGTAGAAAAAATATTTTCTCTGGATAGGAATGAAACGCTTTAGTAGTGTGATATTCTTAATAAGACGTTGATACTGCATCTAAATATGATGATTATAATTAGATAACGTTGTGTTGCAAAGCTATCTCATTTTCTTATTTATCTTATGTGTTGTGCATTTGGGTAAGTCTACCAATTAAATAGTGTAGTTTTTCATCTCTTTAGCGTGAGGTAGAATTAAATAGGATTGTAATAAACATTTCATGAATTTTTTTTCATTATAGCACATATAGAATTAACAACCATGATGGCACTGATGAAACATACCATATTTCTTCAGTGCCGTATTAAGACACATGCTAGCCGCTTTTTTTTTTCTTCTTTTTTTTTTTTTTTTGCTATTTCTATACGAACTTACTTTCTTGCATCATTTTGCGAATAAATTTTACTTTTGTTCCCTTAAAAGATACTAATCGTCATATGATATCATGAACCTTAATCCCAGGCAGCTTATTCTGGTCCTGTGCCACTTGTTGCACTATTATATTACCTGTTTTCCCTGACATGTCTTTTTTCCTCTGGTGCAGTCAGATGTATGAAAGAGAGCACCAGTTTGTGTTGGATACCTGAATGCCTAATTAGTCTACTGTTTTAATTCATTCTAGGGCACTAGCATGTTTCTTCTAGTTTATAATCCCATCCTACAAATCACTGTACTGTTTACACTTTAATATTCTCTTTCACTCTCTTCCCCTCCCCATAGGATATATGTGCCGCCTCCGTAGCCAGGTGGGAAGGAGCAGCAGTGCGTAGCACACGCTTCTTGATCAGACCGGGGTTCGAGCCCGTCACCACCAAATACGGAGGATGCGGAAAGGTCAGGGAATGACCACCGCATATTCACGGAGCAATATGGCCTTAGTTGCTAATGCTCCTTAAAACCAAATAACAAGAACAACAACATAGGATATATAAAGGAATCACCTGTGGCACTATTGTGATCGATATAGCTTCAAATGCATGCTGTAATATACAGCTTACAAGAAGTAAAAGTCAAGTTTACTTTTATTTCTTGTAACTTGCTAGCTAAAATTTAGAAAGTTATGTGTTTAGGGATAATATAGGAATCAGTCAGAGGTGGACTGGCTGCAGTTAGACCTAGGAGTCCCTTTTGCTCACTTTTTTTCAAGTGCCAACACACTATAAACATTATTGACCCTTGTGTTGGTTGCTACCTAGTAACCTTGGCAGTCCACCCACTAGAATCAGTATAAATGAGGTAGCTCATTCACATTCTGCAAATTATTCTGCAGATATACGAATATATGATCTGATTTATTTGGGAAATATCAAGAATTTTAAATCCTTTATTGCAGAATAGCTTTTCATTTAAATTTTTTTGTTTGGAAATGGTAGTGAATTTAGTACCTTCAGCATGCTAAGTGTGATTACAAATTTTTATACCTTTTGTCGTAAAAACTTGGCTTCAAGAAATTTTGTACCATACTTAAGTATGAAACATACTTATTTACCATTTGCAAATATAATTTAAATTGCCATTTATGTTCAACTTTATTACAATATAAATCTGCTTACACAAAATGTTACAGAAGTGTTTTTTAATAAATTAATTAAGTTTAAAATACATAAGCAATTTCAATAGCATTTATGATACATTTTATTTATTGTTCGATGTATTTCTGTATTTAGTAAAAAATATTTATTATTTGGTATTTCTTATATATATATATATAATATATGTGTCTGTGTATATATATATATATATATATTTTTTTTTTTTTTTTTTTTTTTCCCTCCGTCCTTAACAGGATTGAGAGACCAAGTTTAGTACTGAAAAAACCTTGGACACCATCTTCATATACGGCTTTTAAGGCTTTACTTTCTGCAAGACTCTGTGCTGCTGTATGGAGTAATATTTCTGACTGTGATGAAGCTTTTAATTACTGGGAACCTGTAAGTTTTAGGCATATTTTATAATTTTGAAAATTAGAAAAACTCTGAATGGATAAATAATTGCAGTCATTCATCCACTAATGAAGAAATTATTCACTATGGAGCAGTCTCCATTTCATTGGAGGCTTGAAGTGGTGAAACCCATGTTTAGTCTCTAGAGCAAAATTTCTGGCACCCCCCTCCCCCCATACTTCTCCTTCAACCCATGCACGGTACTAAGTACTATAGGTTTTGATACCTTTCGTGTTTGGGGTTTTCATAAAAAAAAAAATATGTCAGTAATATCCTTTAATTATAAGAATCTAAAATTTATTTATTAACATTTAAAAGAAATTAATGATTTAATGCTCCCTATGTAATATCCCCTCCAAACACATTTCTTTCTATCATTCGTCTTGAATTAAATAAATAAAATACATTGATTCTGAAACAGTGGGCTAAAAACATTTTATTAATAATCCACTCATATGACACTTCCCAGAGCTGGTAGGGTTTTTGAGACTGCACGTGACTTTCAGCAATATCCTGTTCTTTGTATACTTAAGATACACAACTGAAACTGTTAGTCACTTTTGGTGAAAGTAATTTCTTTGATTTTGCCAAAGAAAGTTCCAGAAATCTTCATTAGTTATTGTGCAAAAAGTAAAATTACAGGACCAAGTTAAGCCTAGTCTCAATAATTATATGAACATGCTGAAAAACATGAATTTAAAATTAGTGTGCACCTCTTGCATCAGGCGCCTCCGTAGCCAGGTGGGCAGGAGCAGCAGTGCGTAGCACATGCTTCTTGATTAGACCGGGGTTCGAGCTCGTGACTACCAAATACGGAGGATGCGGAAAGGTCAGGGAATGACCACTGCATATCCCCGGAGCAATATGGCCTTAGTTGCTAATGCTTCTAAAAACCAAATAACAAACAAACAAATAAACAACCTCTTGCATCCAGTCATTGCATTGCATTCTTAATGTTTTATGGCAGCATGTCTAGTTGTTTTACATCACTAGAGTCTGGCTAGCATCAAATGGTTGAAGCATGTGGGTTTTTCAATTGGCATTTCATTCACTGTCAGTCTTAGTTAATAACAGAGATAAATGTGCAAATAAGAAAGGATAAAAAAAAAACACACATTTAAAGCACACGTTGAGAGCATTGAGAAATGTTTTATTTTCAAAAGATAATGAAAATATTTTTAATACAAAAAAAATGGATGATTTTTTGCAGTTGTGTTCAGAAAAGATTGAAAATAAAGGTTACATCTAAAAGTGAACAATTTATAATTTTCTTGCCAATTTTTGAGGTTATAAATGGGGTAACTTTTTATCTCATTAGCAAGTGTGGAAATAAAGATCACTGGTGTGCCTAGTTATGCAAGAAATGATTTTTTTTGGAATTATGCAAAAGTGCACATAGCTTGCTGAGGCAACCTTGTCCCCTTTGCAGCACAAAATTTTAAGATTTTTGGATTTGTCAGCTAAATTGCCAAAAGATATATGAATTATTATTTATTTTTTTTTCTTTCAGGAACATTCAGGTTTTTTTATTACAGGAAATGTATATTTAGTCCTATCTTTCCTGTTGTTGGTTATTTTGGAATATCTAGCAACAAATTATTTTTTTAAACAATTTTTGGTATATTTTACCTGTTTAATTAAATTAATGTTATGTTTTTTCATAAACTATAATTCTATCAATCCCATTCCTCATTTAGTTTTTCATTAGAGGGTGTTGTGAGGTGGTGATCTTTTGGGAAAGTTCTGCCCAGGCTTCTTTTTGTTCACTGAGTAAAGAAGTACTTAGGTGGTTAGCGTAGAACCAGTCTTCCAGCCCAGCTCTTTGGCAAGTTTAGAGGTTATTGATGTCCTTTGGTTGTTTCAGATGGCAGTGCCTTGTGATATAATGGGGCTTCAGAAGATAAAATCCAATCCCCCTCTTCATCTTTTTTTAATATATATTAATTGTATTGAGTCATCTGTCAATTTAACATTTTAGCTCTCAGATTGAAAATTTTGAAAGCATGTGCCACCTTTTGGTGACACATGCTTTTGAGAAGACAGCCTTGTCTTCTCAGCAAGCTGTGTGTGTACTTTCGTATGATTCAAACAAAAATAATAATAAAATTCTTTTTCTATTTCAACACAGAGCAGCAGTGCAATGTAAATAGATTGTAATTGCTGAATATTTTCTCCCTTCACTCACATGCTTTGTTAATAGATTTTTTTTTTTTTTATAATTCAAAAATCAGAGATCTTGAGTATTAAATTGTTAATATAAGTTTTATTTTTGTAACACCAAAAGAACCAAAATATTGTTAATTCAAGCTCTAGTTTTGTAAAACAAAAAGAAAATGATTAATGAATAAATGAATGTGGATTTTATTCATTAATTATTTTCTGCTCTGTATGTTATTTAATATTCTAAACATTTTCTGTATTTTATTATATTATGTATTTTAATATATTAATAGTATTGAATAATTAGCAAAACTGTGACTGGATTAATTGATTGTTAAATAAATTAAAAGTAAAAAAAAAAAAAAAAAATAGCATTGACATTTATAGAGTAATGAAACTGAAACTCTATAATAGGTATAAGTTTGTCTGTAATAGTACTACCAGAATGGTTAATTTCATAAAGGCTGGCTATGAGAAATCACTAGATCAAATTAAAATGAAAGGGGACAGAGTTTTATACATATGTAAGTACAAAGAAGCAAAAGCAAATCAGGTCCCATACACATAATGGATTTGGTAACTTTGCATCATTCTGTACAAATAAAAGTCCCCCTCATGTTGAGGAGAAACTGTGTTAGTGAACCTGAGCTGTGTTAGTGAATTTCCATATTACTGAGTAAAATCAGTAATATGGAAACTACACAGTATTCTTTACTAGATCAACATATTAGCCTGAAGAAAAGTAAGGGCTAAGAATAGATTGTTTATATGCAGATATTTTAAAGGATGGGATGAGAAAAATTTATTAAGGTTAACCACGAGGGTGTCATCAGACTAAGGGATGCTTCCTTTATATTGGAAAGGTGCCATAGTATGGATAACTATAGAATAATCAGACTTTATTGGAGAAACTTTTAAGCTTAAAGGGGAACTTAGACTCCTAGGATTGATTGGCATTACCCAGTAATTGTGAGGGTTTGCAGATGATGGCAAAGCCCTCATGGGTAGCAGCAACCTTACAATAAAATTAAACATAAGTATCCACCTCTATTACCATATTAAAAGTATTCTTTGCCATACTGTTAATACACTTTCCTCTACCCTCATAGGTAGCACAGTTGGTAGAATTGTCTTCCTCGCCCACACTGTTTGGGAAGGACCTGAGTTCAGATCCTGTCAGTGATGTGAGGAATTTTTATGGGTCTTTTCATGATGTGGCTGAGTTAATCACTCTAAGGCAAGGGTTGCTTGGTTTTTCTCCTGAAAACTTGAGTTTTCATCCAGCAAACAGCAAATTGACCACAGAACACGTGCAGTTTACAAACATAATATATAAGTGCAATATGGCATAGATTGCTAATGCACCTAAAACCCTATAACAATAAATTAATAAATAGATGATGGCAAAAGAGTGCATAGGATCTTTAAGGTTAATTATGAGGGCATCATTGGACACTTGAGAGAGAGAGAGAGAGAGAGAGAGAGAGAGAGAGATTCCTTTAGATTGGAGAAGTGCCAATGTGTCATGAATACATAAAAGTGGTTCTAAGGAAGAAGTGGGTAACCGTAGGCTGATTAGCCAGACTTCAGTGTTAAGGAAAATTGTGGAAGGTCAACGATAAAGAATTGAATACAGGGTTATTTAGATAGAAGTGGTATTCTGTATGATACACAGCACAGATTTGTTATGGTAAAATCAGTTAATCTGATTTGCTATTTTTACAACAGTCACTCGTGAGATGGATTTTTAAAATAATTTCAACATTGTTTATTTCGATTTTAGCAAAGCATTTGACTCAGCATTTGACCTGTCCCCAGTGAGAAGTTATTGTGTAAGTTGGAACTTGTTGGAATTACCAGTAAGATTCTTCAGTAATTAATTACTCTTTGGATTGGACTAATGCTGGAGTTTTTAATACTAAAACTTATACCCTCTCCAGGTATAAGTTCTGAGACCACTGTTGTTTCTGATTTTCTTAAATTGCATTGATGAAGGGATAGAGGCAATGATATCAATTTGCAGATGATGAAAAGATTGGGAGAGTGGTTGTGAAGAGTGCCAAGTAGCACTTTTTCAGTATGACTTGTATAGACTTCAAGGATGGTCATAAAAGTGGAGCTATTATTTTAATACAGCAAAATGCAGTCTTGCACTAACCCCAGAGTAACTTATACATAAAAACTGTAGAGGAAGAAAGGAATTTGCGAGTTAAGATATGGGTAGATATGATGTTTTGTTTCCAGGTAGTGTAGACAGGTTGCAAGGAATGCCCATGATACCTGTCAGTAATTTATTAGACATTTGCTTGTAGAGATAAGAAGATTGTTATCCTACTATATAAAGCAGTTGCAACGCTGTTCTTGGAATATTGCATTCGAGTATGGACACAATATTTCAAGTTGATTTACTTTTTATTAACTTCCAGATACTCCATCAACTTTCAACAGTGTGAGTTGAAATCAAACTAATTCTAAGCTATTTTCATGCTGCCATCTGCTAACAGCATTTATTTTTAACATGCACTTGTAAAGTTTCAAGATTATCAGTACATATGTGGAATTCTCCATTGAAACAAACTTAAAAAAGGTACATAGATATATGTACCTGCAGAAGGGTTAATATTTACTGATAAAACTCATAATGTTACCTTTTTCGTAAAAGGCTAAAGTTAGAAGTGGAGTCCCTCAGGATTTTTGCTTGGACTGCTCCTATTTCTGATTTTCTTAAACAACATTGGCAAAAAGATACAGGATATGTTAAGATTTACAGATATGAAGATTGAGAGATTGGTTAATAACTAGCTTCAAGCAGCATTCCTTCGGATGACTTACACTTAAGGAATGGTTAGATGTGGCAATTATATTTTAATGCTGCAAAATGGTAGCTATAGAAATGGATTTGAGGTTGCAGCACAGGTAGACAAGAAGTTACAAAGACATTACTCCCCTTGCTACTTTTGGATGTGGATTACATCTGAAAGTGACCTTGGCACTCTTGCAGCTAATTTTAATTTCTATATTCAAGCCAGCATCCAGTGTGAATTTACAGAGACATTTACCCATTTTATTTGTGCCAGATATAAAAATATAGATACAAATATAGATAATAGATACTGTTTCTCTTTATCTTAGAAGGGCTATATGCAGATATTCTTGGAATTATCATCATATATTTATTCTTGCTTTCTTAATTGAAATTGTTTCATCACAGTAGAGTAAAAATAGGAATATTTGCAGATTTAATTAAGTATTTTTTTTTCTTTTTTATGAATAGACCCATCATCTGCTTTATGGAAAAGGGTTTCAAACTTGGGAATATTCTCCAATTTATGCTCTACGATCATATGCTTATCTTTGGTTGCATGCATTACCTGGAGTATTTTACAGCACATTGCTTCAGTCCAACAAGGTTATTTGATTTTCTTCTATATGTAAAAAGTTTTAATTAAATAAAAAACTATTTGCTTGGCACATAATTATCTTATAATGTTAGCCTGTTTTGGTAATGTTAATCACAAAAATAATCGAAATGTTACTGTTTTTAGAAATGTTAGAAAAGATTTTTTTTATCTTTAGATGTAATTGCTGTTAATTTATTATTTGATTTCTGTTGACTCTTAGATGTCATTTTAAGACCTACAACTTATTAGGCTTATCAGTAAATTAATATAAACTATATTTCAGAGACCACAAACACTTTTACAGTATACAGAGTGATTGCTTGTTATTTCTATTGTTAACTGTGGAAATTTGTTCATGTAACTTAGTCCTTGTGCTTACTATCTGTATTAGCCATACAGTTCATAAGCAGTACTGACTGGCTAGACATTTTTATCAACTAATACTTCAGAATTCTTTGAGAATTGATAGTAATAGATTGTGTTAGTTTTTGTTTGTAATTATCAAAATTTTCATAATAACAGTTCATTATACAGAATTTCACACTATGCACTTAGATTACAGTAGAATTGTAGGTTATGATTAATTTCAGTTATTTTTTATACATTGAGTGGCCACTTTAATCCCCCCCCTCAAAAAAGCTCTCAGAATAGCCTGGATTAATCATGGCATGGACTGAATGAAGTGTCAAAAGTATGCCAGTGAGCTGCTGGGATGTGTTGACTTTGATGGTTTAATAGCATTCTTTTCTGGTAGTCCTAACATCATATAACCTTGTTCTGTAATTAAAAAAAATTTTTTTAAATTATTCTCTTTTTTTTAATTATTCTCTTTTTTTTTAATTATTCATTGTTTTCACCTCTATAATACATGTAATTTACATACAGAATGGTATTTTTAATGTGTTATTTTTATAGATTCTAGTGTTTTACTTTATCCGGTGCTTGCTTGGTTTTTGCTGTGCCCTTTGTGAAGTATATTTTTACAGGTAATATATATTTTTTTTCTTATTAGAGTTTTAATAACAGTTCTTATTTTTGAAAATGTGTTAGCTATTTTAAATTGCTTATTATTATAATCTAATTAAAAATATATGTTAATAATGGGATGCTGTGCAAATAAAAATTCACATTAAGAAAGGATAAAATCCTTTAACTTTAAGGAATCTTAAACCTTCCCTGAGTGCCTTTATTTTCAAATATGGTTAGTTATATTAGAGAATATTTGCATGCTGAGATATCCAAGCTGAGAGAGGTTTACAAGAATTGAAAACTCCAGCTAAAAATTGTTACATACATTGCAACAAGCATACAAAGTTAAGAAGGTTAACTTAGTGATGCAGTTAAAAAAAGAAAAGTAATATTCATGCAAAATAATGTATTATATTAAAGAAAAACTATTAATAATAGCACAATGGTTTAAGTAATAAAAACAAGTTGCTACAATGATGATAAATCACCAAGAAAGATAAAATCTAGTAAACAGTTTGAGCTTAAAGTACCACAGTAAATTTTTTTTTCTTGCATTTTTGCATTAAGAGCCAAAAAAAAAAAATTTATATATAATAAATAAATACTGCATTTCTATACTGTAATTGTATTGTACATAGTACTGCATACAAATAGGAGAAAAGTACTTAGCAACAAAAAATTATTCAGTTGAATTGTCAGGAAATTGATAAAGCATAGTATTATGATTAAAGAGGCCTGTGCGCTCTGGATTCATTATTATTGTGAATTATTGTGTGTGACACAGAGCGAAACGGAAGACAGAATAAATAATGACACATTTAATACTAATTTTAAAACACACTTATATTAAATACATACAAAAGCTTCCGGTTATTATGGTAACCTTCATCAGTCAAACTGATAGTTAAGAGTGTGAAACATGAGGGCATGTACTGCCAGTCATGCAGTCATGTATATGAAACTGCATGGTTAATTGTTTGATGTTGAAGCCTGTGGCTGTGACGTATGTGAACATTGCTAACATTTGTCATTCATCAAAATGGTTGCTTCAATAATAGGGTGGACATGACATCCACTGCTTCTGTTGACTGAGGTATTAGACAATGTGATGTTCAGCGACTCCAACCAGGTGCATCACCAGTAGTGGTGGGACCTGTCTACAATCACGACATTGCGGTGCGGGTCAATGTCGTGGTGGGTTGACCAGAAGTGTTCGGCAATGGCCAAATGCTCTATGTCCGCTAAGTGGATGGCTCTTTCATGTTGCGAAAGACATTTGCCAAGCCGTCTCCCAGTTTCCCTGATGTAGCAGCTAGTGCGGTCACGGCAAGAGATGCGGTAGACTAGACCACTTTGTAGTAAGGTGTTTTCACTCTAGAGATGAGGGATCGCAACTTTCTGCCTGGGAGAAATAACGGCCATACCCTTGGCAGCAGGACCAAACTAATGCCAGACGATATCTCCACCACCCTCAAACTGTGCTTAACAGGTGGTGCAATTATGTCTAATGACTCTGTTTACCAACAGGTGCATGGCACAGCCATGGGTTCCCCAGTTAGTTCAGTCACGGCAAATATCGCGATGGAAGAATTAGAAGGTCATGCATTTACGAATGTACCAGATCCCATCACCTTTTGGTGTTGCTACGTGGATGATGTGTTTGTGGTTATCCCCAGAGATTCGGGTGACCGGCTCTTAGACCACCTCAATTCTCTGTCGCTTTTCATAAAATTCAGCATCGAACTAGAATCGGACAATACCCTACCATACTTAGACGCCCTTGTCCAACACAAGGGCATGTGCTTGAAGACAACTGTCTACCATAAACCAATGTGTGCTGGCCAATTTACCAACTCTCAGTCAGCACATGTGCACAGCCATCTTCTTGGCACTGCACGGACCTTGTTAACCCATGCCTGGACCCACTCTAGTTCTGTAGATGAGAGGTGCACCGAAATTGCTAAGGTCAAGGCGGATCTTGCGAGGTGTGGCTATCCCACCAGTACCCTTGACAGGTGTGACCTACAGACACATGACCACGTAGCAACCAGGGCGCCTCCGTAGCCAGGTGGGAAGGAGCAGCAGTGCGTAGCACACGCTTCTTGATTAGACCGGGGTTCGAGCCCGTCACCACCAAATACGGAGGATGCGGAAAGGTCAAGGAATGACCACCGCATATCCTGGAGCAATATGGCCTTAGTTGCTAATGCTCCTAAAAAAAAACCAAAACAACAACAAACAAACGTAGCAACCAACAGGAACATCCAAGGTAATGACTCAACTGCAAGCGCCTTTATCCCGTACTACCCAAAAACTATTACAACAGGTTTCTAGGGTCCTAAAATCATATGGGATAAAGTGCATACAGCTCCCAGGCAGAAAGCACACGCTTCTTGATTAGACCGGGGTTCGAGCCCGTCACCACCAAATACGGAGGATGCGGAAAGGTCAAGGAATGACCACCGCATATCCTGGAGCAATATGGCCTTAGTTGCTAATGCTCCTAAAAAAAAACCAAAACAACAACAAACAAACGTAGCAGCCAACAGGAACATCCAAGGTAATGACTCAACTGCAAGCGCCTTTATCCCGTATTACCCAAACCTATTACAACAGGTTTCTAGGGTCCTAAAATCATATGGGATAAAGTGCATACAGCTCCCAGGCAGAAAGTTTCAATCCCTCATCTCTAGATTGAAAACACCAGTTCCCACCTTACTACAAAGTGGTCTAGTCTACTGCATCTCTTGCTGTGACTGCACTAGCTGCTACATCGAGGAAACTGGGAGATGGCTCGGCAAACATCTTTCGGAACACGAAAGAGCCATCTGCTTAGCAGATATAGAACACTCGGCCATTGCCAAACACTTCTGGTCAACCCGCCATGACATTGACCCGCACCACGATGTCGTGATTGTAGATAGGTCCTGCCACTACCAGCGACACGCCTGCCTGGTTGGAGTCGTTGAACGTCACATGCTCTAATATCTCAGTCAGCAGAAGCAGTGGATGTCATGTCCACCCTATTATTGAAGCAACCATTTTGATGAATGACAAACGTTGGCAATTTTCACATACGTCACAGCCACAGCATCAAACAATTAACCATGCAGTTTCATATACATGACTGGCAGTACATGCCCTCATGTTTCACACTCTTAACTGTCAGTTTGACTGATGAAGGTTACCATTATAACCGAAACCTTTTGTATGTATTTAATATATGTGTGTTTTACAATTATTAAACTTGTTATATTATTCATTCTGTCTTCTGTTTTGCTCTGTCACACAATAATAAGCATAGTATTAGTTATAAAAATTAGCTGAAGCAGATTAGCCTTGATAGTTCTTGAATCCTGCAACGGAAGCACTAATCTTTTGGCTCTTTTTCTTATGCTTAAAAAGAAACTACCACAGTTAGCACATATTAAAAATAAAAGAAAGCCAGTAAAAATAAATATTTCATAGGTAAATATTACAGAGGTAATTAAAATTGAAACTAGCAAGTTGATGGCAGGAAACAAACTTGAGATTTGAGCATGGGAAGAATTGGCAATAACTGTTGTAGGACCAACACAGTTAGAAAAGTTACAATTAACAGTAAGCATGTCAGAAGCTTATTGAAGCATATCAACAAATCCAAAAGTAAGATTCATAGAAAAAGCATTAAGAAGAAACGTCGTCAGAAAGAGCAACAGATATAAAGTTAAAAAGGTAAAAATTTAAATAAATGATGTGCAGTGGAGGAGGGCATAGGTAGTCATTACACCCAGCACCAGAAGTGACTTCTGAATTAGTTATTATGATAAGAATTTTCACAAAAAGGCTCTGAAAAATCAAAAGCGGCAGTGGCATTGTTGTATCAATACCTTGCTCAATACCAACATAGATTTATGTTGGTATTGAGCAAGAGGGATTTTATGTGTAGATTTTGGGATGTTATATATAAACCCTTGTGTTTTTGGGAGGTTAAAGAGCAAGAGGGAGTTTAGACTAAATCTGGACGAGAGAGAGAGAGAGAGAGAGAGAGAGAGAGAGAGAGAGAGAGAGAGAGAGAGAGAGATTTAACTGTTCATAACTATGTTTTGTGGTGAAATGCTCAACAACTTTACACGTCTAGATCATGCTCATAAATATTAATTAATCATTGTAATCACTGTTCATTGTAGTACCTATGGTAAACTTTTGCTTGCTGATAAATTACATACACAATTTTTTTGGGAGGGCACACCACTGAGCTTTTGGCTCTTTTTCAGAACAAACTAAAATGGCTTAATTTCTGGACTCATCACTAGTACATAATTAGACATGGGTTTATCACTGGGACTTTGAAGATACAAAAATACATTACCACTACAATTAAAATCATTCATTATAGCAAAAAGTTTCACATATTGTTATTATCCTAAAATATCACTATATATTTAATGTTATTGAGTACACATTGAGTATACTTGTCATAATAATGAAATTTTATGGACTTTGAAGATACAAAAATACATTTTACCACTACAATTAAAATCATTCATTATAGCAAAAAGTTTCACATATTGTTATTATCCTAAAATATCACTATATATTTAATGTTATTGAGTACACATTGAGTATACTTGTCATAATAATGAAATTTTATTGCATCTTGTTTTAATAATTTTATCCATTATATTTTAGACTTTTTATTGTACTGCTCTTATATACAATAGATAATTCTATTGTATAAAAGAAGAATGATATCTCACAAAATGTGTGAGATAACTGTAGTTCTATGTATAAAAAAGTATCAGTAGAGTCCAGTATTTTGAGTAAGAACTTTTCTGTTTCTCAAACAGTAGTAGTTTTATTGTTTGGATGGGAATGATTAATAGCTTTCATTTTTCAGGTCTTAGAGGATATGAAATTAAGTACAGTATGATTTAAATAGTTATCATTGGATTCCTGTGTAGTTGAATAGTTGGAAATTGGTTTTGTTGAATATTTTGTGTAATTGAGATGATCAAGATTTTCTTCCATCCTTCATTTGCTTGAAGGCATTAACTCTTCTAGGACTGTGAAGCCATTTCTGGATTTTTTAGTGGTACAAATCAAAGTTATGTTGTAAAAATGTTCTTGAAGAAAACAGTTTCACAGTTCTTCACCTGATGCACCTTTAATAAGATGTTCCAAAAGTGATCACAGTGCACAATTTGCACAATTTATGAAGGGAGTAGTGTTATGTTATGTTATTTGGTTTTTAGGAGCATTAGCAACTAAGGCCATATTGCTCCGGGATATGCGGTGGTCATTCCCTGACCTTTCCGCATCCTCTGTATTTGGTGGTGATGGGCTCGAACCCCGGTCTAATCAAGAAGTGTGTGCTACGCACTGCTGCTCCTTCCCACCTGGCTATGGAGGCATCAGGGAGTAGTGCTTTCCCTGTCAGTTATTCTGGAATTTTTATCCCACACAACATGCAAATCTATAGACATAATATACAATAGTGCAGTATCGTCTAAGTCACTGATATGCCTAAAACCCTACAACAACAAGAATAACATGTTTATGGCTGCAAAGTCAACACTGAAAAATCTGTAGAAGTCAATGCTTATTGACACATTCTAGACTTCCAAGGTTACACAGAGCAATGCTGTGCTCAAAAAAATCTCATGCCACATAAATCTATGGGATAATATGGAAGTTGTGCTGAAATTTTTTACTAGTGGGATTTTTTTTTAACTACACTGAATTCAAAAGTATTTGCCGTTTTGTCACAGGAATGAGTGTACAGGTCTCAGGTCATTTTCAAAATTAGTCACTTTCATGACACCTGCCAAAAGATTTTAAAATACATTTGTTGTGGAGCTCTGTAATACTTTATCTAGTTGCTGTAGAGATTAAGACTGTGATTCAGAGAGTGACAATATGATTTGTGAATTCAGACTGGTAACACACATACTCTTATGCATAGGCAACTGTGATATTTAATATTAGACTATGGTAGCTGATGTTGATTTAAATTATTTACATTTAATTTGTTATATGATGTCTGTAAATAGTTGAGCAATTTATTTTCAATAATAAAATACCTTTTTTTTCTTTCTATCAGAGGGATCTGCTCTCATTTCGGAGCTCATGTAGGTCGTCTCACATTGATGTTTCTTGTTCTAGGAGCAGGAATGTTTATCTCATCAGCAGCTTATCTGCCAAGCAGTTTTTCAATGTACATGACCATGTTAGCTATTGGAGCTTGGTTTCTTCAGCACTATGAGGTAGCTATGAATAAGAATAAGATACGAATTTTATGGTGTACATATGTTAAAGAAAAGCTGCATTTTTACAGATTAAGAAATGTGATAGAATGGTTGAATTAATAATTCATTATGATCACTAACTTCAAGCTTCAAATACCACCAATCTGTAATGACTAATTGTGTTTCTGCATCCAGTTTTATTTTACAATTTTTGGTGGCTCAGTTTTTCTAAACTTAAATTGCATGTTATATGTATATACAGAATTATCAAGAGAATATGAAACAGTTTCGAATACCTATATTTTTTAATGTGTTGAGACTGGCATTGTTAAGTTTAGTGTCATTAAACATGCAAAACATGGAAGTTTTTGTACTGTTAGTGATGTATCTTGGTATAGGGTGATCAGATGCTAATGTCCACAACTGTGATATGGCTTTTAAAGCCTAAATTGGGTCAATCAATAAAAAAAAAAAACTTTTGACACATTTAGGTAATATGTGCCCTAAAAATAAAAGAAAAAATGTGGTTTAATAGAT
This sequence comes from Mastigoproctus giganteus, assembly GCF_048544385.1. NCBI lineage: Eukaryota > Metazoa > Arthropoda > Arachnida > Uropygi > Thelyphonidae > Mastigoproctus > Mastigoproctus giganteus. The sequence goes on along the minus strand of NC_143580.1, from coordinate 47,838,600 downwards.
TGTAAAATCTATTAAACTACATTTTCTACTTACTTTTATTTTATACTTAATTATTTTAGAAATAATTAAGTATAAAATAAGTCAGGAGCAGAGGCTTTATTCAGTTATATGTTATTGAACTTACTTCTGCCATATCAAGGGTGAAAAGCTGACATACTAATTAACCTAATTATAAAAAGTATAACCCACACAAGGGTGACCAGATGCTGGTTTTGCCAAAACTTGTTTTGTCCTAGCTGTGCCACACTGGGACAGAATGAGTTTTAAATCCTAAAATGTAAGACAGTTTTTATAAAAAAACTGAATGAATCTGTTGTAAAATAATTACCTTAATATATTTGAAGAATAATTTAAGCAGTAAATAAATCAGGAGTCAAAGGCTTTGCTTGGTCATATATAATTGAACTTATTTTTGCCCTAATCATATTTTGATTAATAAAAACTTCACAAAATTTAAATTTATGTTAAATTTGCATAATGGCATTAATGGTTTTCACATCCAGTTGGTTTTTTCCATCTGTCTAATGAAGTAGGACAAATTAGCATTCTAATCACATACTTTAATTAAAACTGTATTCCAGGAAAATAAATTTTCCTAGAAAATATAAGGTTTTTTGATGATTGATAGTAGGTGATAAATTACAAAATCTTTTAAATGAACTATAGAATTTTCTCAAATACAGTTTAAGAACTTGATATGGTGTGACTAATTATAATAATTTTGAAAAATGATTCACAAGTTTCCAAAAATATTGTTTTCAACATTTCCATTATGTGCTGGATTGGCAAATTAAAATCCAGTTAATTTTTCAATTTCTGAGGTCTACTCCTGAAATACAGATTTCAGAAAAAAAATAATGACCACTGACTGTAACAACTCTCTTAAGTCGGTCATTCTGTCTATTTAAAAAATGAAATTTTTAAGCAAAGAAAACTAATTAAATAATAAGCTTTCATCATTTCGAAATTCCATATCAGTAATACAAGCAACCCCCGTATAACATGGCATTTCTACAACATGGTTTCGCTCTAACACGATTAATAAATTGCAGCAATCCTTGCACAACACAATTTCGCTCTAACATGGTTATAGAATTTTGGTAAACCTCGCATGACATGGTATTTTTGAGATTTTTGCGGGGAAAACCCTGCTATTATGTTGGATATAATTTTTCAACATTTCTACTCTTTTTGAATCCCCACTGCTGATGCACTAGTCAAAAAAAATTATTGAGAAATCCCTGTATTTTATTTAGTTGGGAAATCCCTGTGTTATGTTCTGTGCTATTGAACTTGTGGAAAAAAAAATCTAGATTTCAAAGTTTTATTACTATTGGATAACACGTCAGGCCATCCAAAAGATTTGTCATTCAAATGTTGAAGCTATGTTCCTACCATCACAGTTGTATTAGGTTAATACAACTTTCATTCAGCCATTAGATCAAGGCATTATATCCACCTTTAAAACTCATTACATCAAAAATCATTAAAATGGATTTTGGAAAAATTGGATTCCCAATCTATTGAAGTAATGAAGGCAAGAAAACGTTGTGTACTGTATCAGAATCATAGCTTTCTCGCTGAAAGAAGTAAAGCCATCACCTTTAAATGTGTATGGAAAAATGTATGGCCAGTCAGTTCATTCAGGAAATATGATTGAACCTGCAGAAAACAGAATCGGTGTGACTTGCCACATTGGTAGGAGGGGAAGGTTTTGATGATATGACTACTGAAGCCCTTGTGGGTAGCACAGTTGATAGAATCGCCCTCCTCCCCACACTGGGTGGAAAAGATCTGAGTTTGAATACCGTCGATGACAAGAGGAATTTTTATGGGTCTTTTTTAAGACGTGGCTGATTAATCAGGCTCAGGCGAGGGTAGCATGGTTTTTCATCCCGGAAACTCTGGTTTTTTTTGTCCAGAAAAACAGAAAATTGACCTTAGGACACATGCAATTTATAGACAATATACACAGAGTAACATGGCCTTTGTCGCCTATGTTCCTAAAAAAATTTAAAAAAGATGTGATTACTGAAGACGTTCAAGAATTACTGGTAGAAAAAGAGGCTGGCGAACCGATTTGGTAGAAATCGCATTGGAGATAAAATCAAATCAATTCAGGGGATGGTAGTACAGATGAAAATTCTGAACGTCCAAATTTTACACTAAAAAGCATATGGGGAAGGTTAAAGTTAGCCGAGAAATTAGAATCTTATTTTTTGAATGCAGATTCTTGAATGAAAAGAGACCAAAGTTCAAAAGGGAGCTTCAGAAATGCTTAGTTCCATATGATGGAATGCATAAAGATTTATCAAGGAAAAGCAAACAAACCAGATTACTGATTTTTTAAAGAGAGCAGAAGATACACGAAATCTAGTTTTTGTTAGTTTTGTTAACATTTTGTTAATGAAATAGTGTATTTTTGTTAGCATTTGGAATGTAACTCCCCTTTTTGTACTTTTTCTTAGTCCTGTATAACACGATTTCGCACAACACAACATTTTATAGGAACATAATTACTGTGTTATATGAGGGTTACCTGTATTTTTACACATATTTGGTGCTTTCTCCCAAACTGGTGTACTTTTTAATAGCACTGATTCCATAAATTTGAATTTATTCGAGGCTTCAGTCCATTGTTCTAAGCACAAGTTATTTTACGCATAGCAAATAATTAATATTTAAATGATATTTCTTCACTCTGATTTTACGATCGTTTAATATTCTAGAAGCACTTGCGGCCTTCATAGCTGAGTGGTCAGGAGCGGGAATGCAGTAGCACACACTCTTCGAGTAGACCAGGGTTCAAGCCGCTGACTGCTAAATACTGTTGATCTGCCAAACTGCACTGGACTGGCTTGGCAGATTATGGTCCATTTCCCTCAACATGAAGTGTTGAGGAGGTTTCCATCTTGCAGTGGGAACTTAAAGCAGTGGTTCTCAATCTTTTGTCACTAAAGTCACACTTGAAGTTAAGGGCGCATATTCACAGCACGCCTAAATAGTGATTGCCATTGAACTCAGTTCAGTTTTTCCTAATCTCGCGGTATGCTTAAAAGAGTCGCAGCACACCATTTGAGAACCATTGACTTAAAGGAATAAACTTTTCTTCAGTATGTAATTTAAACATTTTGATCGTCTGATGCATGTAATTCACAATCCCTGTTATGCATTTTTTGGAACATTCCGTTTTTAGGCATGCTAGCATATATGTGTAATGTGCCTGTTGTCTTGACCCTGTCTGTCTGTCTGTCTGCATGTAATAACTTGACCCAACTCTATATGTAATAACTTGGCTTCTGGTGGATAGATTTTCATGAAATATTTTATTTTGCTCTTTTAGAATGATTTGTCAGGCCTTCCCAAATTTCATTAAAAGTAGACCAATAGAAATTCAGCAATTATTATTTATATTTTTCATACATATCGCATAGGCTATCCATGTACCCTATATCATAGCTGAAGCACTGGATGAGTTGGTTAGAGGAATGAATGGGCAGTGTGGTGGATGCACAAAAACAAATTGTTCTCAGCTTGCACATAAAGGTCATTGCTGTTTGCTTTTTTTTTTTTTTTTTTTTGTTGTTATAAATCTTTGATTATGTCAAGTAATTCAATCTTATTGAATATACATAATGTGGAATATGCTTCATTTAATAGTGGTTAAAAAATTTACCATAAATTTTAGCATCTTTTCTTTCACAATAAAAATGCCTGCAGTACTTCAAAAATATTTAATACACAATTGATCGCTTGATGTAAACCTGTAAGTTTATTACAAGTTAATGACATGTTTTGACTATGTCATTACCTCATTAACTTGTTACATCAAGAACTGAAGAAGAGAACTACAAAATTTAGTAAGTGAGCAATGAAAATGAGAATAACATTGCGTCTTGAGCAAAATCAGTGCATCGTTTGCAAGGTAGATTATCCCACAATACAAAGCAAATTGTCTGCCCTTATTTTCATAGAACTAACTCTTGGTGAACTTCCATACATAAGTAGTTTTTTCAGTGCTAGGAATTCAAAAAATTCTTTTTATAAGTTGCACGACTCATTTTCAAATCTAGTTTGAGATTCGAAAATGAGTCCTGCAAATGAAGATGATAAAAATTGCTGGATAAACTACTACATTATAAAATTGAAAGCATTGAAAATCAGGACAAATCCCAAAAAAGTGGGATGTCTGGTCCATCTTCAATGGACAATTAGAAGTCCATGAGGACATTTAGAAAATTCTCTAAGTAAAATGGAGTATGCTACTGATCAGCATGTTTTTTGGTTGAAAAGGTTTTTATCAAACTGGCAGTTTTGTTACAGTGCAACATAGCTTAAATTGAGATATAGTGCAGAAAAGTATTAATAGTAGTAGTGGCAAGTGAAGCAATCTGAACTTGCCACAATGTACTTAATAGCTCTTCAGAATCTGAATAAGTTTTAAACAGAATTTTCACTTCTACTACAGCACAGTAAAGATTAAACTCTTCTCCTCCACATAATAAATGCTGTAAAATACAGTATTAAAACATTTAATGTTGTCTCTTTCATAGGATACGTATATGCATATACAGCACTTTTTCATAACGTTCTAACAACTTTGGTGATTATATGTACGGTGTGGCAATTGGAAAATGTACCTAATGCTAGAAAAAATAATGATCCCATGTATGAGTAAACTAACCTTGGTTTATTCAAAATAACTGCCTCCTGCTTCGCGATTGTTGCACACACTGTGCAACAATCGTGAACAACTGGAATAACTAGTGGAAGGCCATAAGTGGTATACTGTTCGATGTTCTCATCTCAGCTCTTTGAATGGTGTTGATGCCATCAAAATAACAACTGTTATTTTGATGGCATCAACACCATCAAAATAACAACAGCCTTCCAACTGTGCCTTGAACTACAGGAACAAAAAGAAGTCCTGCAGGGCTAAGTCTGATGAATACAGTGGGTGCAACAGTATGAAGACATGTTTGCTGTCCAAAAACTTCTGAACAGTGAGAGCCTTGTGGTTGAGTGCATTGTCATGCAAGAGGAACCAACTGCCATCTTCTCCATACTGAGGCTGTACTACAATGGATTCTCTTCAACAAACGTTTCAAAATGCCCAGACAGTAAACAGAAGTAACACTTCGGCCATTGGACACAAACTCTTTGTGCACAGTTCCCTTGCTATGATAGAAAGTGATGAGCATGGTTTTGATTTTTGACCTTTCTTGATGAACGTTTTTGGCTTTGGGAGAGTTTGCCTTTATCACTTTGTTGTGGGGTCGTATTGAAAACAGCACGTCTTGTCACCTGCAACGTTCAAATTTGTGAAGTTGGGTTTGCTTTCAGCAGCCTCAATGATTCTCTGCTGTGTTCAACTCATTCCTGTCATCAATTGTCTGTTAATGAATGTGAAACAAACTGTGTACTGACCTTCATTTTATTCAAATTTTGTATTATTATTTGTGTAATGGTTTCCTTATTAATACACAGATATTCTGAAATTATTCAGAGCATTGCACATTGGTCACTGGTAATGATTTCCCACACCTTTTCAATCAACTCTGGCATTCAAACAGTTCTTGCTGGGCCCAAATGTTCGTCGTCTTCCAGTGATTCCCTTCCATGCGTGAAGCATTTATGCCACTTGAACACACATGCACGAGACAGACAATTCTCTCCATATACCAGCTTCATCATTTGAAACATTTCCGTGCCACTTTTGCCAAGTCGAGCACAAAACTTGATGTTTGCTCTTTGTTCCCTTCTCCCTCCAAAACATAGGTGAGAGATGTGCAGTTCAGTTCAAAATTTGTGGACAATGTAAAGATTGGTAGTCATTAACAATCAGTGCCAAGCAGCACTCCTTCAGGATAACTTGAACAGACTTCAAAAATGGTCAGAAAATTGCCAGCTGTGTTTTAATGCAGCAAAATGCAACACTTGGGGGAATGGCAACACCAAAATAAATTACACTTGGCAGGGTTGAATTAAAAACAGTAGAAGAAGAAAGGGATCTGGGAGTTATGATATAGGTAGATATGTAGTTTTCTGAGCAGTGTAAACAGGCAGACAGGAAAGCACATGGTGTCCTATCAATGATTTATCAAACATTATCCTGTAGATAGAGGGCAGTCATGATCCCACTGTATAAGGCATTTGTAAGACTACATTTGGAATACTGTGTTCAAGTATGGAGACCTCATCTGAAAAAAAGACTGAGCTTCTTGAAAGGGTCCAAAGACAGGCAACCCACATGGTGAGATCAGCAAAAGGGCGGCCATGCGAGGAAAGACTGTGATTATGTGGGCTACAGAGCTTGGCAACCAGGTACCTCAAAAGTGACCTGATTGTGGTATATAAGGTCCTGAGAGGGGTTAGCAAAATGAATAAAGAATTCCAGACTAGGGGACCATAAATTCATATTATAGGAGAAAGGATTAGACTAGATTGTAGGAAGTTTTCTTTTAGCCAGTGAGTCTCGTTAATTGCTGGAACAAGTTGCCTTCACAGGTAGTTGAGGCTGACAGTTTGAATAAATTCAGAAGTCAACTGAATAGTTACCTATTTGAGGATGGAAGCACATAATTTGTATTTTCTTATCTACCTATTATTTTTTTTTTTATTTTGGCCAGTGCAGCAAAAGCCTGTGGCTGCCTTGCACTATATATCAAATACTGTTATTATTACATTATTTGTTTTTTCATGAAGATAAATAAGAGTTGTGCGTTTGCCAAATTTTATTTAAAAAAATTACATTATCAGTGTAGTTTAATGCATTTATAATACAGCTTCTTCATACTTCATTATTTGTACACAGAATCTTTTTAATATGTAATGTGATTAATTTAATGATATGTTAAATAATGTTCATTATAATAAAGTTCAATCTTAATAATTTGGTAAAATCAAACAAAAGCATTTCTTTGTTATTAATGCACTGAAAATATTTATGTACAATTTCAGATAGCTATATATGCTATTGCAGTAAGTACTTTAGTTGGATGGCCTTTTGCTGCTATTTTGGGGTAAGTGTAACTTACATTAAGTGACTAACTTGATTAAAAATATACAAAATATAGTCAAGAAGTTTCTGGGCTAGCTGCACACCACTGTAATCAATAAATGCAGTATGATTCAGTGTTCACATTGCAGTTTTCAATATGCCTCTACATCTGTGTAGAAGTTTGTTAGTCATTAAGTATATGTTTTGGTGCTGTGCTCATTTCAAGCACATTTATTTTGTCTCAGTTTCAGAATGTGAAAAATGATAAATTTGTATTATCATGTGAACATCAAATTTGCCAGTTCTAGGGAATTGTGCTTCTGAAACATTGGAAACGGTTTATAACCTATAGTACTTAGAGCTATGCATGTTTAAGAAGACAAAAGGTACTCGTTGACATTAGTCATTGTTGACAACTTTTGTTGTCAACAATGACTAATGTTGACATTTTCCAAAAATTATACTCTGCTATCTGTAGAGTGTAATTTTTGGGAAAAAAGTATGAAGGAAGGTTGTTCCAGAGAACAGAAATAGAAGAGATAAATGAAGGGAGAAAAGTTGGTTCTGTGAGTTTGGAATTGGACAGTGATTGGATATTGACTGGTTGTGACATATTCAGATTGGTTTGGAAGAGAGTGAGGGAATCACAGATTCCATTTCAGAATAAGAGTGTGCTTGTGGAAGTATCTATAGAAAAGAAAGGCATGCAGTAGAAACTGAATGTCTATGAGACAGAGAGTGGAGCCACTTAGTAAGAGACAGGTCATTAATTAACTTGATTACCTTCTTTTGAATTGAGTTCATTCCCAGATGTGGAACAATATTCTGTGGTAAAGCAAATTTGAGATTTCTACAGAGTGAGTTGTTGCCTCGAAGAAAAGAAACACTGAGAACAAAAAAAAAAATCCTGTATTTCGTTGATGCAGAGGAAGCAACATTTGTGATACGAAGAGAGAGAGAAAGAAATTAGAAGGCTGGGTTACCCTTAATAGAGATATGTAATTCTTGTCTAGAAATCTGAGCCTCATCAGAGATGAGGGTAGGAGTGGTAAATTCCTTTTTGTGAGACAGGATTGAATTGTTGAAGGATTAATATTAACTAAGTTTTCTTCCCCACATTGAAGAGTTTCCTGGAGATTGGCATTTAAGGAATTCTCAGTGAATATTTGAAAAGTTGAATTTGTTTGTATGGGACAAAAGGGTCTCAAACTGGGAGCTGAAATGTAGTGTGCCATCATCAGCAGCAGAATTCTGAATAAGATTTCTAGTGGGTAGAAGAAGGTTGTTAATATACAAATGAAAAGAGTAGAAGAAAGCACAACCTTAAGGTGGGGACGGACACCAGCCTTAGTTGGAAATATCAAGAGCAACTGTTTCAGTTTTATTAAACTTTCCGTCAAATTTGCCCAAAAATGAGTAACATAGCCATTCAGATTAGTATATCACTAGCATGTTGACACCATTAGTATTAGCATTAGTTGGGGTGACTCCAAATGTTTGTCTATTTCAGCCTTAAATTTATTTAAGCTATCAACTTCCACAACAACAGATGGAAGTCTGTTCCAGCAATCAACTACCTGCTGGCTAAAGTCAAACTTCTGCACATCTATTCTACAACTGTCTTTCCTCAATTTGAAGCTATGTTCCCTCAGGTTCTTAATCTGAGCAAGCAGAAGTATCCCGCCTGCATTGAGCCTGCTCAAACCATTCAAGGCCTTATACACCTTGATCAGATCACCTTGCAGGTGCCCAGTCTCCAGATGCTGCAACTTGTAGAACTTAAGCCTTTCTTCATAAGCACACCCCTTTGTTCCTCTCACCAATCTTGTTGCTCTTCACTGTACTCTTTCTTGCAACTCTACATCCTTCCTAAAATAAGGCCTCCAGACTCGTACAGTACTCAAGGTGTGACCCGACCATTGCCTTATACAAAGGGATAATCTCATTGTCTCTGCTAGCCAAATTCCTATGTATCATTGACAAAACTCTGGCAGCCCATCTGCACTGCTCAGAGAACTTCATATCTGACTGCACAAATACCCCCAGGTCTTTTTCATTCTGCACCTCCCTGAGTGTAGTACCACACAGTTGGAACATTTCTTTTGGGTTACCACTACCCATATGGAGTACTATTCATTTGTCAATGAATGCTAAACTTCAGTTGCCACTTCTCAATACATCTGCCTAACTTTTCTAGATCCTGTTGCAGTTGTTTGTTGTTGTTTGTTATTTGGTTTTTAGGAGCATTAGCAACTAAGGCCATATTGCTCTGGGGATATGCGGTAGTCATTCCCTGACCTTTCCACATCCTCTGTATTTGGTGGTCATGGGCTCGAACCCCGGTCTAATCAAAAAGCGTGTGCTATGCACTGCTGCTCCTGCCCACCTGGCTATGGAGGCGGCATCCTGTTGCAGTAGCATACTGTCTTTAATGTCGTTAACAACCCTGCAACCTTTGCATCATCTGCAAACTTGGACATTAAGCCTGATATACTTTCATCGATATCATTGATAAATACATAAAACAACAATGGGCTCAGCACCGAACCCTGGGGGATTCCATTAATAACATTAGTCCGCATAGATCAGTGTCCATTTATTACCACTCTCTGCTGTCTACCACTCAACCATCCCTTTATCCATTGCCCTAACTTGCCCTTAATGCCATACCTCTCTAATTTGTACAGCAGTCTTCCATGTGCAACAGTATCAAAGGCTTTGCTGAAATCCAAGTATATGATATCAAAATTATTTTTTGCCTCCAGTTTCTTTGTGACCACATTGTAATATCCAGTCAAATTGGTCAGGCAAGACTTCCCCTTAACAAACCCATGCTGTGTCTGAACTATTACTGCAATCTTGTCTAGGTGATCCTGTATCACCTCTTTAACCAGTGACTCCATTATTTTCCCTGGAACAGAAGTTAAACTAACAGGTCTGTAATTATTATTTTTATCCTTTTTGAACCTCCTTTGTGAATTGGGGATACATTTGCACATCTCCAGTCCATGGGGACCTCCCTTACTCTCATAATTATGGCTTAGGGTTTGCTTACTTCCCTTGCTGCCTCCTTCATTATAACTGGATAGATTCCATCTGCCTCAGGTGCCTTTTTTATGTTTAACTTCAGCAATTTCTCCTCCACTTTGCTCTCAGTTATTACAAAATCACTTAGCTTCCTGTTAGAGTTTGATAAACTTCTGGCATTCTCCTCCTTGAATAATTCCTCATGTGTGAATGTAGATGCAAAATTCTCATTCAGTTTATCAGCTACTTGAGCAGGATTGTCAATAGTCGAACCATCTATGTTAAGTGGACCAATCTGATTCTTCCCCTTTCTTCTAGAGTTTACATAAATAAAGAACTCTTTGCTGTTTTTCTTTGCATCCTTTGCCAAAGATTTCTCGTAATCTGTCCTTTGCCTGCCTAACCTCCTTTGTGACTTGATTATAGACTAGCTTATATCTGCCATAGGTTTCTGTGTTGCCTGATAATTTATATGCATCCCATTCATTTTTCTTCTCTGCCATGAGCCTCATTAATTCATCCAACGTCCATTTAGGCCTGAACTTTGAACAGTATTTCTTAGTTGGTATGAAAAGCCTAGTAGCCTCGAAGATTAAATTCCTGAAGACATCCCATTTAGAATTCACCATTGGTAACATCATCTGTTGATCCCACTGTATAGAATTTAAAAACTGTCTGAGACCATTGTAGTCACCTTTACAAAAACAAATACCCTTCCCTTTATCCTTGATGGTAGTTACATCTTTAAGTAAATCCCACATCAGTACACTGTGATCACTGTCACCTAGTGGTCCCTTTATCTGCAAATTCTTAATGCATGAATAATCACTGCTGATAATGAGATCAGAGGTATTACTCCCTCTGGTTGTGTCTTGAATATGTTGCTGTAGAAAACAATCCTCCAATAAATCCACAAAAGTTTTGCTAGCATGCGAGTGACCAACAAGTTCCAGTCAATATCTGAAAAGTTAAAATCCCCCATTACAAGACATTCTGATTTACTGGCCTATTCTATTTCTCTGCACAACTGTTCATTGTACTCATCAGAGTTATTAGGTCTATAACATATCCTATTCTCATTTTTCCTTTTCCAGTGTTTATGTCACACCAACATACTCAGCATTGCACTTTCCACCCGTGTCAACTGGATGTACTTCCTTAGATTTTGTGTTTCTTAACTAACAGCATAACCCCTTCTCTCTTCCTACCCCGTCTGTCCTTTCTGAACACATTGTACTCCCCAAATTCCAATGTGTGTGTGACACCATGTCTCTTATATCCCAACAATATCTGTCTTTGATGTCTCGATCAGCACTTCAAATTCATCAATTTTATTTATTACTTCTAACATTAGTGTACATGCAAGTATACATGCACTTGTTCTTACTTTTTACCCTAACACAGCCCATGTATTTACTTGTTCCATGATGACTCCCAGCAGCTCCTGAAGTCCCCAGCAACTTGCTCTCTAGGCTGCTGCAAGAATCAGTTTCGCCTCTGACTGTGGCTACCGTTAATCTTTTAGTCTGTGAATCCCCCCAATCTAGCAGTTTTCCGACCCATCTAACACTGCCTCGATAGCATCGGCAAATATTCTTGCACCCTTTCTATTTAAGTGTATCCCATCCCTGTAGAAGCAGTCTCGCCTGTTAGCAAGCACAGACCATGCTGAAAAAAATTCTATCTTGTGAGCCTTCCACAATCTCTCAAGGGCCAAATTGATTGACATGGCTCTCATCATATACTCCCTCCTATCATGTCTGGGCAGAATTGCAGACACTCTCAAATTTAACTCTAACTCGTGACTTTTTTTTCAGCATTGACCTGTACTTGTTAAGTAAATCTGCAGATCTCTTACTCTTAAGGTCATTAGTGCCAATGTGTACAACAGTATCACCTTTTGTGCCCTTAAAAGATGATATCTGCCATACAACATCATCAACGTTTCCCCCTGGCAGACATATCCTGATCCTGTTTCACCTATCCTTTTTGCATAATATATTCCCTGTGTCCCTGACAATAGAGTTATCGACAATAACTAGTTCCTGTGGGACCAGTGCATTCTGCCTTGGAGATTGCTGCTGTGTTGCCTGATGCACAGGAGTGAGCCCTGGTGTAGAGTTGGGCAGCTGAGAGCTTGATGGGCCCGTCATATTAATTTCTTCGAGGGTATTTATCCTGCACCTCAAACTCTCATAGTTGCCCATCAGAATGCTGAGGTGGCACCTAATTTCTTCACGTATTGGCCAATTGTTGATCAGATGAAAGGTTTCAAGATATTTTAAGAGTTGGCAGTTTGTGAAGTTTTCCCTGTAGTTCTCTTAGCCATAATTATGAGAGCATCATTAGATTCAGGGGAGGTACCCATGGACTGGAGATGTGCAAATGTTTCCCCAATTCACAAAGGGGGTTCAAATGGTGACACAAATAATTATAGACCTGTTAGTTTAACTTCTGTTCCAGGGAAAATAATGGCGTCACTGGTAAAAGAGGTGACATTGGATCACCTAAACAAGATTACAGTAATAGTTCAGACACAGCATGGGTTTGTTAAGGGGAAATCCTGTCTGACCAATTTGATTGGATACTATGATGTGGTCACAAAGGAACTGGATGCAAAAAAATAATTTTGATATCATATACTTGGATTTCAGGAAAGCTTTTGATACTGTTGCACATGGAAGACTGCTGTACAAATTAGAGTGGTATGGCATTAAGGGCAAGTTGCTGCAATGGATAAAGGGATGGTTGAGTGGGAGACTGCAGAAAGTGGTAATAAATGGACACTGCTCTATGCAGACTAATGTTATTAGTGAAGACCCCAGGGTTCTGTGCTGGGCCCATTGTTGTTTTGTGTATTTATGAATGATATCGATGAAGGTATATCAGGCATAATGTCCAAGTTTGTAGATGATACAAAGGTTGGCAGGGTTGTTAATGACACTAAAGACAGTATGCTACTGCAACAGGATCTAGAAAAGTTAGGCAGATGGGCTGAGAAGTGGCAACTGAAGTTTAACATTGACAAATGCATAGTACTCCATATGGATAGCAGTAACCTAAGAGAAATGTACCAACTGTGTGGTACTACACTCAGGGAGGTGGAGAATGAAAAAGACCTGGGGATAATTGTGCAGTCAGATATGAAGTTCTCTGAGCAGTGCAGATGGGCTGCCAGAGCAGGTAGTGGAGTTTTGTCAATAATATATAGGAATTTTGCTAGCAGAGACAAGGAGGTGATTATCACTTTGTATAAGGCAATGGTCAGGCCACACCTTGAGTACTGTGTACAGGTCTGGAGGCCTCATTTTAAGAAGGATGTAGAGTTGCAAGAAAGAGTACAGTGAAGGGCAACAAGATTGGTGAGAGGAACAAAGGGGTGTGCTTATGAAGAAAGGCTTAAGTTCTGCAAGTTGCAGCATCTGGAGACTAGGCACCTGTAAGGTGATATGATCAAGGTGTATAAGACCTTGAATGGTTTGAGCAGACTCAATGTTGACAGGATACTTCTGCTTGTTCAGATTAAGAACCTGAGGGGGCATAGATTCAAACTGAGGAAAGACTGTTGTAGAATAGATGTGCAGAAGCTTGACTTTAGCCAGTGGGTAGTTGATTGCTGGAACAGACTTCCATCTGTTGTTGTGGAAGTTGTTTTTTTTTGTTCTCAAATGTTTGTCATGACCGGATGGGCAAAATAGGAAGGAATTTTTTTTGGCTGATGCTGTATAAGCTTGCTTTCTTGCATCATATTCCTCAATTAATGCTAATGTGTTGAAAAGAGTAGAGATAAGTGAAGTGAGATGATAATTTGAAGGGAGGGATTTGTCACCCTTGTTAGGAACTGGCTGAATATGAACAAATTTTCATGCTGAAGTAAAAATACCAGTAGAATATGGTAATGTAAAAAGGAAACATACAACAGGAGCAAGCTTAGCACATGTGGTTTGAGAACAAGGGGAGAAATGCCATGAGGACCTGGAACTTTCCTGGAATCAAGATTGTTCAGAATTCTTCTAACATCCTTCTGTCAGAAGACCATTTGGTCTGGCAGAAGGTGATTTAATAAAATTGCTGATACAAGAATTAGAGCCGACCGGGCTAGCTGGGTGGGTAAAGTGCCGTCCTGGCAACCCAAAGGTGGCAGGTTCGAATCCCACCTCGGGCTTGGATCAGAGTAGTGCAAAAACCTTGGTAGGTGCAATATGGCCACAGAAGACGATGCACCAACAACTAACAAAAAAAAAACCAAGAATTAGAAGAAAAGTAAGATGCTAGTAAGTCAGCTTTATCTCTTGCTGAGATCTGCAATAGAAGCATTAGGTTGTGGTAGAGGTGGGAGTATAAATGGACAGCTTTGACAAGAGACTAGAATGTTCGACTGCCATTTTGACAAGGAGAAAGTGTTATACTTGTAGCCTAATCAAAATCAAGTTTGGATTAATTAAAAGCTGTTCACAATTGTGCGCTTCAGTGAAGTCAGAAAATGGAGCTAGATTCCATTTCTAAAGAGATTATCTCCATGGTGTGATCTGAGGTGCTTAGAGGACCACCAATAAAGGATTGTTGGTGAGGAAACGATCAAGAGGTTGTTTCTTGACATCAGTATTGTTCAGAATTCATCTAACATTCTTCTGATAGAAGGATGTTAGATGAATCAATTGGAGTGTATTTTGTATTATAATGAAGTGATTTATTAAGATAATCAATGCAAGAGATTAGAAGAAAAGAAACCACACACCTTTGGTCAAGAGTATGTGATTAGGATTGTCTAATATTTTGGTAGGTAAATGAACAAGTTGTGTAAGGTCGTTATTAATTGCAAAAGCCTCAGCATCTTGATTTGCTGGAATGTGGACTAAAGGATTTCATCTCTACAAAAAATATTTTAACTGATACAATCTGAGAAAACATTTAAGATTAGAAGATTTAAACAAGGAATAGAAATTATACAGATCATCTTGTAATGCCAAATGATATTAACTCCTCTGACTATATGGTCATCCTAGAATATAAATAGAAAAAATATTTATTTATGTAACTATAAGATTACCTGACTCTTAAGAAAGTTAGATTATAGAAGATCTAGTTTCAAAGAATGCAAGTTAAAAAAGTTCCACATGATTAGTAGATTTAGGAGAATGATAGAGGCAACAGATGAATTTGACAGAATTGGGTAGGAAAATTTTAAGCCAGAGGTGATCAAAAAAGAAGAGATTGCAGATGTGGAAGTCTCTGACAAGGAATATCAAAATTAACATATGCACCGGAACACTTTTGAAATGAAAGAAATCATAGCAAGAATAATTAAGGCTTCTGAGATGAGTAGTGGTTGAAGTAACTAATAATTGAGATTCTGTCTGAAAAAGTAATTGGAGCTTGGCAGATTGTAAGTGGAAATGAACATCATTGAGATTTTAACTGAGACCCTTAACTTGTGAAATGAGGGAGAAAGTTTTTGGGAGGTTTAGATCTTTTTGCAGGTAAAACCTGTGTTCTGCTAGTTTGACTGTTCATGATGTATTCAATAGATAAGTAAAAGTAGAGGGGTGCTGTATGAATTAATGAAATTTTTGAAAATGGTTTACATACATTAATGTAATTAAAGAAATTTTTTTGAATGTGGTTTTCGCAGTTAATATAATTAATGAAATATTTGAATATGGTGTATCCAGCTCCTTGACATATCTTGTCTCAGTTTTGACCTCCTAGGCATAGGTTTGGGCTGGTGGACTATCTACAGCTGGCTTTCAAAAACTGTTTTTAAGTTGTAACCTTGAAATGTAAGGAATAGATCTCATCATGATGCCAATCATAACCTGAAAAGATTACTCCTGCAGTATAGAAGAGTTGGAGTTTCCAGAGCAACTCTCTGGAAAATAAACATGGGTTTCACTGCTTCAAGCATTCAGTAAGCATGTGGATAATTAATAAATAATAATTGCACCACTTATTTAAAAATAAAAAAAATTGTTCCCACTAGATGGTAGATGGCTATCATTTGAGTGATGATGACATCTACCATTTATATTTCCTGGTTATACAGAGGGTTAGACTTAATGAAGGTTTGAATGGTATAGTAGATTCAAAGAGGGAAGAGAAAGTTTAGCAGACAGTAATCGTACTGAAAGAGCTTTAACTGTTTGTTTGCCTGAAAAATTGAAGAAAATGGGTACCTTGTGCATCAGAGCTGCACTGTGACTTTTGATAAACTTGCAGAAGCTGTAACAGCATTTTTAAGCAGTAATTTGAACTTGTATTGGGTTGCTCAATAGTGCCTTTGATGCTTATCGATGCAATGCTCACATAACAGTTTGCAGTGATCTCATAGCAGCATCTGATAATGATCCATTGTTCCTAGAGTTCACCATTGCCAAGCACAAGACTTGGTGTTCTCACTGACCTGCAAACAAAGTAGACCTAGAAATTGCCTTATTCACTGTGATAAAAAAAATTTCACCAAGACAGTGCAGTTCTGATGCACAAGGTATCCATTTAAGCCAAAGCTGATCAAAAAGAATAAATGTAAGGAATATTGGATCAGTAATTTTTTTAATCATTTTGGTATTGTGCACTAATTAGTTCATTCCTCCAGATGCCATCATGAATAAGGAAATATATGTACAGATATTGCACTGGCTGTAAGAGCCAATTCAGCGAAAGCATCTGGAATGGTGAGCAGTGGAGGATTGCAGGTTGTTGCACAAGAGCTTGTTGAATACAAAACTATTGTGCCCCTTATTCACCTGACCTCTCACCATATGATTTTTGCCTTTTCTCAAAAATAGTGTTGTTTACTAGACTGCCACACATGCAGCAAACAACAGGTTATTGATGCATCCCAAGATGCTCCTTGTGTTATCCTGCCAGAACAATTCTAGAACTGTTTCCAGAAGTTGTACTAATGGGAAGACGTAACTGCTCAAGGCTGAGCAGTTACTTACTTCAGAGTGGTTCTAAGTTTAGTTATGTTTAATATGCAAATCTGGGAACTTTTTGATTGTACCACATAAAATTAATTAAGAACTTAAATTTTGTTTTACTTTAGATTATGCACTATTGTACTATTAGAAATTTAATTGTACTATTAGAAATTTTTCTTCAGAGATTTGGATAATTAATTTTAAAGTTATTTTTGTTTATTTTATTAAATGAAGTATTAAAAAAGAATTGGTGGCATTACCTGTGAGAATTTTTTTTTGAAATTCTTGTCTTATTCAGTGAACATTGCTTGATAAAGTATAGTCAGCTCAGTAAGGTATCGTTCAATTAACCATGAAATTTCATTGTTACCAATTACTTAATATAACATTTTTTCCTTGTGTAGGTTGCCATTAGCATATGATGTTGTTGTTGAAAAAAGAAAAATCTTGTTCTTTGCAAAATGGAGTTGTATAGCTCTTGTAACAATTCTTGTAAGTAATTTAGAAATTCAGAAAAATTTCTGTTTATTAATTCTATATAAGTGTTTGACTATAAAACATTTTACACTATTAATACTTTTATAAGGCACTTCATGAACTTATTGTGAAATGCTTTGAAGTCATACTTGATCAGTTTTTTGGTTATGTCGTCCTATTGAACAACATGTGAAACTGTATGGCTAGTCAATTAGTTGTAATTACTCAGTAATCACGTTTTAGCAGAATGTGTATCATGGCTAAGGAAGTTGAATTAATGCTGCAAAAGAAAAGTATTCTTCTGGCATTATCATAGGAAGGGTTAAATACAAGAGAAATATCATTCAGAATAGGTTTTAGTCATTTTGCTGTTTCAAGGTTATTGAAAAAATATAGTGAGACTGGTAATGTTGACTGAGTGAAGGGGAGAGGTCATAAATTGTCAACTGGTGCTGATGATCTTGTTCTTAAGAGAAATGAGCCTCAGAAACAGGCATCTGACCTTAGTAGACCTAAAAAGAGAGTGGCAAGAGACATGGAGTCAGTGTGAGTAGATGCACTATAAGAAATAGTGCATCAGGCCTAAATCCACATAGGCCAAGCAAAAAAGCTTTTATTGACTGATAAAATGAAAAAGAATGCTTGTTGTGGACTAAAGAGCATGTCAGTTGGACAACTGAAATATTTGTTATTTGGTTTTTTTTAGGAGCATTAGCAACTAAGGCCATATTGCTCAGGGGGATATGCGGTGGTCATTCCCTGACCTTTCCTCATCCTCCGTATTTAGTGGTCACTGGCTTGAACCCCGGTCTAATCAAGAAGCGTGTGCTACGCACTGCTGCTCCTGCCCACCTGGTTACGTAGGCACCAACTGAAATATGGGAGAAGGTTATATTCTCTGATGAATCAAAGTTCAACCTCTATGGTTCTGATGGAAAGTTCTTTTATATGTCGACAAAAAGGAGTGGTATTCCATTCTTTTGTATGTCGACAAAAAGGTGAGGTATTCCATGAAAAGGACAATATTCACTGACGGTGAATATTGTCTTCTTCAGTTGATAACTTCATATCTGCCAGGTGTTTAAATAATAGTGTTGGTACATTATCATTGCATAGTGTTAATGATTAATTATCACTTATTAATTCACTTAATAATTGTAATTAATTCAGTACCCTTTAACCTAATGAGCTCCTTGCTATGATAATGCTATTGGACAGCAAATTTTAGAAATTTTGCTGCCTTTTGATATTTTAATTATTCATAGGTAATTACTACTTTTACCATTGAAGTAGTATAAACATGTACTACAAAAAATCTTCAGATATATATATTGGAATGTTCTGATTACGTGGCGCCTCCGTAGCCAGGTGGGCAGGAGCAGCAGCAGCGTGTAGCACATGCTTCTTGATTAGACGGGGTTCGAGCTCGTGAGCCACCAAATACGGAGGATGCGGAAAGGTCAGGGAATGACCACCGCATATCCCCAGAGCAATATGGCCTTAGTTGCTAATGCTCCTAAATAATAACAACATCTGATTTCATCAGAGGTATACAGGGTGTTTCAAAAGTGATGATCAATAATTTAAAGGTGAACTGTACAGATTACAATATGCAAAAAAAGCCTACTAAACATGGGTCCTTAAGTGAATCGTTTTCGAGATATTGCTCATTTCTAGTTGCGATCCACCACTGACAAGGCGAACTGTACAGAGTTGGGATCCACCACTGACTTGTTTGTTTAGGTTAGGTTATGCTCATTCTCTCCCTTTCCCCTCTCTCAGTGCTCTGAGACATAGCAGGCATACTAGTACTTGCAAAGGATAGTCAACATTGAAAGAGGTTACAGCAACGAATAGTAGTTAAATCCTATGGATTTTTGTATCTGGGGTCATGAAAAAAGCTTGGTATACACTTCTGACATTAACACAGTTGAGGAATTGCAGCGTTGGGTTGGAGCCTTTCAGCAAATCAGAAATGACCCAGGAATGTCTGAGAGGATTCATAACACAATACAGAGAAGACTACAAAGCTGTGTACAGATGCAAGGACAGCATATTTGAACACCTTTTGTAACATCCTGTAATATGTAACATCTGTAAAATCCTGTGGTGTTGAAACCAAAAATTAAAAATGTACAGTCTGTCCTCGTATAGCACGATAGTTGTGTTCCTAGAAACCCTCGTGCAATGCAAAATCGTGCAATATAAACAACAGGCCCTATGGGAAAAGTGGGGTTAGGTGCCGACCACCCAAGATTGAACACACATTTGGAACCAAAACATTACCAAACACAATAAATAATCGGGTAATTTTAATTGTTATAAAATACGTAAGTATTTTATAACGATTAAAATACGTAATAAAAATATAATATATTTTTTTATTATAATATAATAAATAATAAAGAATAAATATTTTTATTATATTATAATAAAGTATTTTTAGTATTTTTTAATACTAAAAAGTATTTTTTACGAATAAAATACGTATTTTATTCGTAAAAAATTTATTATATTAAATAAAATACTTACGTATTTTATTACGACTATTACGTAATAAAATATTGCTAATGCTTTTGCTTCTATCGTAAGCAAACTTGTTTTTTGTTTGATTTTCTATCCAAACAGATGACAGCCATTCCATCTCTTCCAATTCTTTGTGTCTTAATCTAATGGATTTTAATTACACTTTGAGTTGTTCCTGCTATGAAAGTTGTTTTTGTTTTCTCTCCATTCTTTGTAATTCTCGGCGTTCCCTCATTTAGGTCTGTAGCACGTGCAATACGCATGGTCTTTCATTTCGCTCAAAGTGTTTCACAATTTCATATTTTTTTCTCTATCGACAGAGGCGGACTGGCCATAAGCCTTACCCGGGAAATCCTGGTGGGCCGGAGACCGGTGTGATTTTGGCCATAAACCATAGTACGAGGCCACTATAAATTTTCCCGGGTAAGAATTTTTGATCCAGTCTGCCTCTGTTTATCGATATTGCTTTTTTTTTTCTCTCTCTGAATCTGCAGTGTCTTTGCCAGGACGCTTCCTTTTCACACCTTTTAAGTATTTTACTCATTTTTAGGGAATAAAGCACAATTACAAAACGAGGAGGCACGCTTAATACACATAAACAAAGCTGCGCGCGTATAGCAACTGAATAAACAACACTGTAAAGGCCGAGATACACTATTAACACTTCACATTTTACTAAAGCACATTTCTGGGGGTTACTACCATAAAACAATAAAAACAATTTCCAGTTTCGTTTCTGCTAGTGGAATCTGTTATAAACTGATAGTAAACTCCATCTAATTGCATTTGCGATTATATCGATAGCTGGAATTGTGTTGGTTTTTACGTTATTATGGTGAAATGTGTTTCCCCTTCACTGATATAAAACACATAAATACATTTTCAGAATCTTCTTCATTCCTATCGTGTTGCGTTCGGTTGGGGTGATTCCGCGTTCGACTGCCATTTCTTGTAAACACAGAGGCGAATCGTGCATAAGCGAATTCGGTTCGTGTTATATAAGATAACGTTCCTCTATTTATAAATCGTGTATGATCGAATTCGTGTAATGTAAACACGTGTTATACGAGGACCGACTGTATTATCTTAGGTTTAATAAAACCACCCTTAGCAATGGATTCACATCTTTTTGCTAAACTAGTGCTCCCATAGTTATGGCGGATCTTAACTGCCTCCTTGAAGCAGAGTCATTTCATGATATTGAGAAAAAGAAAATTTATTTCTTTTATGTAAAATCATTCTTGGCACAAGAATGATTTTACAGCTTCCCGAACAGCTCTTCTCTGGCAAGAAGACAAATACATTATTTGTCAAAAATCGAGTTACTTATAATGTTTTGGGTCTTACAGGATCCTCATTAGATAATGGATGGCATCATTAGCAACTTTGTGCTAAAGTGGTGAATAAATACATCAAATCTAAATGAGCAGCCAAGTGGTGTGTAAAATAAATTCTAATTGAACACATAATGAAAGTTTCGTGAAACTAGTCTGATTGAGTTCATTGTAGCAGTTAAATAAAAGAACAGAGTTACATTTCTTCACTTTTTGAAATAGTTTGATAAAAAAAATGCTTCATTGCATTACATTTTTCTGTTTTCCTGCCTAATGGGACGCCTCCTTAGCCAGACGGACAGGAGCAGCAGTGCGTAGCACACGCTTCTTGATTAGACCGTGGTTCGAGCCCGTGAATGCCAAATATGGAGGATGCGGAAAGGTCAGGGAATGACCACCGCATATCCCCGGAGCAATATGGCCTTAGTTGCTAATGTTCCTAAAAACCCAAACAACAACAACAACAACAGCTGCCTAATGGCTGTATCTCTCCAATGCCAGCAACAGGCTTGTGCTTTTTCTCGCTTTAGAAATGACATATTATCCCTGAATCAACCTAAAATTAATATAATTTTTAATCAGATTTAATCATCTGCAAGAAGGCAAATCCATTATTCATTAAAAACTGAGGACACCACTATTACAGAGTTTTAATAATAAAAATTATTGTAATTATTATTTTCACTGAATTATGGATTTTCTTTCTTATTAATTTTATTTGATTAAAAATGATATTAAAATTTTAGGTTGATTCATGGATAATGAATCAACCTTTGAATTTTCAGTCTTCTTATGGTTGTCCTAGATATTGTTTCTAAAGTGAACAAAAGCACATTCATGTGCTTTTGCTCACTGTAGGGGACAGTGTAGAAAAATATAATGCAGTAAAACATTTTATTAAAAAAAACAGTGTTTTAAAATTGGAGGGATTGCACTAGCTAGCTGTTATTATCTAATGGGCTTGTTTGCTGAAATTCTTTGGAATTTAGATCCCAAAGTTGATGAAATTAAATAAAGTGATAAATGGATGTGGAGTAGTTTCTCCAGTTGTGGTTTCTAAACCCTTGGGCAGGGGAGGGGGGTCTGCAAGTAATGTCTGAAATTTGTTATTAATATTTGAAAACTGAAAAAATTTAGAGCATAGGAAGAATATTGTTAAGCATAAGGAGGTCTGAAAAAGTATTTTCAAGCTAAAAGTGGGGGGGGGGGGGCATATGTCACTGAAGTTTGAGAACTGCTGATGTAAAGGATATTATTACATTAAAACCAAATAAATAACCACATGCTTTTTATGAATTTTTTTAAAATCCTTATCTGATTTTTGACAGTAATTTCCTGCTAATGTTTGACAGTCAAGCCAAAATAAGAACAATTTAATATTTAAAGTTTTCAGTTTTACAACTTTCAGAATTCCACAAAATATTTCAGGTCGTGCACATTCAGCAAATTCATTCCTGAGCGGATCCAAGAGATTTTTAAAGAGGAATAATAAAAAAAAAAAAAAACTTAAAATGGATGTCATCTGGACTCAACCTCTATCAAAATTGCATTCTGCATTCTCTGCATTACAAAATCTATTTTTAGTATCGTGTAATTTATTTTTTTTAGCATTTCATGTGGGACTGGTAGTCATGACATAATAATCAGTATGCAAATAAAGGATTTTGCTTTTATATATTTGACTATGCATGACACTAGGAAATTTAGTCCAGGAACATGTAATTATTTTCTCTCCTTAAGCTCCTGTATTATTTTCAGTCTTCTTATGGCTGTCCTAGAATAAATATAAAATGAAATTTGTGTTGTATCAATGCAAGGGAATCAACTGTGTTTCTTTTATTAATTAAGTGCAATCCATCAATTCCCTGTTCTTATCCTTTACTTACAGTGGTTTATGATATTTCACATTGAATTCAGCATCAATTTCCATTGTACATTAAATTGTTATTAATTAATATATGCTAAGAGTATTTTATATTTTATCATTGAATCATACATTTTTCTCATGTATGAATGCATTATTAAGATGCCTATATTGTGTTATTTTTGTTACTGATATAGGGTCCTGTGATACTGATTGACACCCATTACTATGGCCGACTGGTTATAACTCCTCTCAATATTGTACTCTATAATGTATTCACTGATCATGGTGCTAATCTTTATGGTAAGACATCAAGAAAATAAATACATTAATATATCTACGTGAAACTAGTATTATAAAATGTATATGGAGTTGTTGAAATAAAACATAGAAACACCAAACTGGTGAAAGTGGTTTGAACTATGTATCCCTGCACTGAACTATCTTAGTATTGTGGCAGACCACATATACTTCTCACCATATGGGCACATAAATCAGAGCAGTGATAAATGCATTCAGGAAAACAATGCTACTGTTCACCATGAGAGTTATGTTTACAAATAGTTCAAGATAAACAAAGGAGCTGTAATTAAAGTTTGCTTACTCTGATGTAGGGGCATCCATCTCCTGTGGGCTGCGTGCGGCCCATTCTTTCACACTGTGTGGCCCATGGGTACACAGGCACATTATGCATTCTCTGAATTTAAAACTAGTGTTGCAAGATGTAGTTTCATTCTGACTTTTGAAAATATCCATTTTAATATTCATTTTCCCCATTGCTGTTATGAAATTTTATGTATCTTCCTCAGTATTTAACAGTATTATTACAACCACATAAGGCACCTCCATAGCCAGGTGAGCAGGAGCAGTGCGTAGCACACGCTTCTTGATTAGACCGGGGCTCGAGCCCATGACCACCAAATACAGAGGATGCGGAAAGGTCAGGGAATGACCACCGCATATCCCCGGAGCAATATGGCCTTAGTTGCTAATGCTCCTAAAAACCAAATAACAAACAACAAACAAACAACCATATAAGAATCTTATTAATAGACATCGAATAATATACACTAAAATAGATGAAATATGCATTGAAATATATGAAAATATTCACTAGAACACTATTATATGTAAAACTTTCTTAAATTTATCATTTTATTGCAATCGAATTGCAATTTCTTTGTTTTTGGTAGGGAACAAATTTACATAAAAACAAAAAAAAAATGAAAGATAAGAAAGGCAGATATGAAATTACAGCCAAAGTGGGCTTATTGCAGCTCTTTGTTGCCTTTCCACATCACATGGGAAAGGCTTGGATGCAGGTGTCCTCTGGACTAGAGGGGTTTTTATGGAGTTTTTCAGTGGTTAAATTAGTCAGTCTGAGCCAAAGGTTGCATGGTTTTTCTTCCAGAAACTTTAATGGAGAAACCATGCAACCTTTGGGTTTTTAATCCCATAAAATATGCAAACTAACCATGGAATCCCCACAATTTACAGACCCAATATGCTTATGCTACATGGACTTAACTGCTTCTGCTACTAAGTCTGAAATGACCAAAGAACAACCAGCTTTATCATAACTTGTTATGGTGAGGTCTTTTAATGATTTTAAGGTATTTGCTCTAAAAAATTCCAATAGGCATTCTATAAGTGCTCATTCAACAAAAAAAAAAAAAAAACATTAGAATTAGTAATTTTATTCAACTTTAGGGCAATCTGAAATTTCATATTTTAGATTTTATTAAAATGAAATTTTCACATTAGTGCCCAAAAGAAAGTCATTAAAAACAAAATTTATTGCATTATATGTGAAAATTAATGATAAATAAGATCTGCTATTTCCAAATGAATTGTTTATTAAAAGTATTGTACAATACTATATTCCTTATAAATGAAATATGCTTTCAAATGAGTATCTGTGTACAAATATATTTACTTTTGTACTGTATATCATTTTATATACTTATTATAGATTTTTTAAGTGATTGATACATATTCAAAATAAAGCAAAATCTTCACTTCTGTATTTTAGAAAAGTATTGAACCTATTTAAATAAATAACAGTTCTTTTTAAAATTATTTTGAGCAGTACTCATTAACAGAATTTTGGTACAAAGAAATGATTCATGTTCCCCAAAAAAGTCTAACACTATTTTACTGAATCTGATAATGAAACCTGTACAATTTATAGCCAGACATCAGTTAGAACCGTTGCCTCTGACCATTGTATGGTATGTTGTGGCCTTTATTTGTCCTTGCATGGTAATGTCTCTAACAACAACACATATACTGTTGCACAGTTTCAGCTTTGAAATTTTCCTCATTAGATTTTGTTCTTTATCCATTTTATGAACTTTTGTATTTTTAGGAATTGTTAGAAATGTTAGGCATAAATTTTTCTCAATTTCCTAAAATCCTCAAGTTACATCTTTTTTGATGCAATCTGGAGATTTTAGGAAATTTAAAGATGTTACTGAAGCTTTTTTTCCATCATAGTTTGATACTTTGGCATCCTGGTGCACCATAGTTTCGGGGAATTGAAATTGTAGAAAATTAAAATCATCTCATTCTTTAAATGAAGGTATTTAATTTATTTTTAACTAGAGTATTTCATGCTTAATTTTTTGCTACAGTTATAGACATAAAACACGGGCCAACTTGGCATCACTTTGGTGCAATTTGTTCTAACACTCTGATAAAATATTGTCTTGAAACTTTTATGCTATACTTTATCCATAAAATAGTGTGTTATACATACTAGATTATATGAATAATCATAATAATCATACTAGATTATATGAATATTAATAGTTATTTTCATAAAATCTAGTAATGTGTCAATTTTTTACCAGTCCATAATTCTTTAAGAATAAAAAGTTAAGAACATGGTTTAAGGATAATTATATGTGTTAAATATATGTATATCTTACACAGTAATATGTATATACAATATGTCTGTCTGCAGTATTACCATTTCAAAATGAAGTCTCATAGAAATTTTATTTTTTTTATGAAACACACTATTTACTTAACTAAATTTTAAAGAGTATGAAATGTGTTATATAGGTACAGAACCGTGGACCTTCTATTTTGTAAATGGCTTCTTGAATTTCAACTTTCTATTCTTTGCTGCACTTCTGTCCATTCCTGCCTTGGTATGTACATAGTTATTGTTTTAAGCTTTTTATTTATTTATTCTTTACATAAATATTCTTATGAATGATAAAATGTTGAATTTTCTTTTATTTATTTATTTTTTTGAATAGTAAGCCAAAATGAAATTTTGATTAAAATTGTTGGTAGGAATGTTAAATAAAATTGAGATGTTGGAATTTAATCAAAATCCTAGGATTTTACTAAGGTTGACTTTCATTCATCATAGGAAAAACATTAAAAATGTTTTTAAATTCTTAAAAATGACAAATTGGAAAAGTGTGAAATTTACAAGTACTGATAAACAGATGTATTAAAGCATGTTACTGTTCCTGTGTGTGGCAGATTTGAGTGGGTGGGAGGAAGGGTGGAAAGCATCATTAACAGAGTAGCTCTCTTCAAAATGTGAAGTACCAGACAAAATAAGATACAATAAATATATATACTTTAAGTTCTATTGTTAATTACTATAAACAAGCAAAAGTGATTGTCCACAATTTATAGAAATATATATATATGTATATATTTGCAGGGGATCTAAAGGTGAAAATAGATACACAAAATGAAAAGATAATAATGTGATAATGTGATAATAATGTGTAATAACAATACTGATTGGTAAAAAGCAGCTATAGCTGATACAAAAAAATTCTTAAATAATGTAATTTTTACCTGATAAAGAAAAACATAAATGACTGCATATCCCATCTTTGCAAGAAGTCACAGAATGGCAGTGGTTTATGGAAGCATGAAGTATTTGAATTACCATATCAGTAATTTTATAAGTATGATATATAAAGATGAGAAAGAATTTATGTGCAGCAGCAGCTTTACATTCATACCTCACATACTACCTCAGTTCTACTAGTATTACCACTCAATTCAGATATATGTAAATTCTTTCTCACTTTTATGGTATTAAACTTATAAATTTAAGTGTCTAGTGGCTGCATTGGTGTAAATTATACACCAAATATCGATTAGAATTATGTCAGTATGATTTTTTAATATTCTTTCATTATAGTATTCACTTTTGATCTACATAATTAAATTTTTTTTTTACAACTCATTTTCATGCAAAAAAAGTGCACCATGCATCTGCTCCTGTGTTAATTTTCCACAGAATTTTTTCTCTTCAGTTTTGATTCTGACATTTGGCTCTAAAGTAACTGGATTTTTTTTTTTTTTTTAGATGAAAAGGCAGCTGTTACTAAAGGTATATGGTTACCAACTCCTCTGATTTAATTGGAAGTTTTCTGATAATATTTAGACATATGTCTTCTGGTTTCTTATAAGTTTAGTTTTTCTTCTAAGTTTTTGCAATATAATTTGTAATAACCTCTGTACAAGTTGGTCTTATTTTCAAAGGTTATTTTTTGCATTTACATACCACCAAATTTAAGAGTATGGTATTTGCTTAAAGGCTAGTGTTGGTTGTCTGTGAACATGTTTAGATTAAGTGTATAGCATCCACTTGCTATTATAAGTATGTATTTAAATCATTATTTGAAGAAATATATGTGGGCCTTTGTAAATTATGTGTGTTGATTAGGTATATTTATATGTTTGATGTTCATGTTAAAGCTTTTAACTTATCTTAATTTAAATGTTTTTTTTTTTTGTAAGTATTAACAAGTGAAGTGGAGTGTAGCACATTATTATTGTTTGTTGTTAAAAGAAGGTTTGGTTAATATATGTAGATGTTTTGTTTTTTTTAATCCATAATTGGTAGGCACCTCCATAGCCAGGTGAGAAGGAGCAGCAGTGCATAGCACATGCTTCTTGATTAGACCGGGGTTCGAGCCCGTCACCACCAAATACGGAGGTATGGAAAGGTCAGGGAATAACCACCGCATATTTCCGGAGCAATATGGCCTTAGTTGCTAATGCTCCTAAAAACCAAATAACAACAACCATAATTGGTCGACAAGTGTTTTTTGATCCGTATACATATGCACTTGGTTAATTGGGATAAAATGTTGCAAGAAATAGTTTAAAATTATTCACATCTTTGATGCTACCTTTATTTTCAATCTATTATGAACAAAACTGAAAAATCTATTTTTTTATATATTAAAAACATATTTTAACTATTTTTTTAAAGTAAATACATTAGACATTTTTAAAGAAAAATGAGGTAAAGACCTCTCTTACTTGGGAGTTTTGAATATTACCACCCTTATTATCTTGACTAAGAATGCGTGAAATGAAAGTGGATTTTTCAATTAAAAAACATGAGTGATTCGACAATTGAATACCAGCCAGACTCTTCTATGATGCAGAGCTGGGGAATGTAACAGTTGGATACCATCCCATAAAACATAAAGAGCAAGCACTTTAATAACTGGATGTGATAGATGTTACTAATTTTAAATTCATGTTTTTCAGCACATGCATATAAATGTTGAAAATAGGCTTAACGTAAGGTATTGGGAATTTCAGCTGTTTGGACAGGTAGAGCAAGAGCACAAAATCACTGAAATCATGGGATCTTGAAGACCCTGCACCATTGGCTCTAGGTTAATGGAATTTGTTTGTAAAAGATAATGAGGCTACTTTAAATTTGGAAGAGTACTGTACAAGTTGAAGAGTACTGTACAAGTTATCAGTTATGTAATTGCAAAAAACCTTAAGTCCTATTCTAGAGGTTCCTTGATTACATTTATTGTAACTGCTATACCTTTTGCATCACTTGAATATTGTTGCCCTTTAATGAATTCCTTAATTTGAAGAAGTAAAAAAAAAAAAAAAAAAATCACATGTCACAAAGTCAGACAAATAAGGAGGATGTTTTAAGACTGGTGTGAAATGTTGGTCAGAAATTATTGTCATACAAAAAACAGGACCATTGTTACAGAGTAATCTCCAATTTCTCTTTGGTCACAGATTAGGGATCATCCTTCTGATTGTATCTCTCAAGTGCTTAATGATTTCTAAGTAGTTTTAACAGTATGATTTCCTGATATAAATTCATAATGAATTATGCATATATAGTCAAAAAATAATTCTAGCATAAACTTGTCGGTCCAAATTTTTTTTCTTCCGGTGAAATATGGAACACTCCCAATCAGGGGGTTAATATTTAGTTTGTGGGTCTAAAGATAACTCCGTCTTATCTGCTATCATCATTGTTTTTTTTAAAGAACCTGGATTACAATTACAAATTTCAACCGATTGTTCTGAAAGTTCATGAAAAAAGAAGCTGTATAATCTTTTTATGTTTAAAATATCAGATAATGATAGCTTGGCATCTTTCATATGATATCTAATGTGAGAGGCTCTCATTAATTATTATTCAACTGGCTCAAATAATGCAGGAGACAAGTTCATTATCTGTTGGCATGCCAGGTCCCAAACCTTGCTCACCCTCAGTGATATTGTGTCCATCTTTGAAGTACTTATAATTTATATATCCTACATTTTGATAAAACTTTTTTGCTTTATGCTTCAACAGTCATTTCTGCAGTCTCTGAGGCTAATTTCTTCAACAAAAAAAATCAAAATGTTATAGAAGGTTTTGTTCAGAAAGTGACATTTTAAAAAATGGTAATAGAAAATTACTTAATTGTCAGCAAAAAATAAAAATAAATCTTTTCACATGTTTAACCAAAATGCTACCAGCTATAAAAGATTCTAGATATTCTAAGTTAGAAAATAAAAAGTTTTTCTTATTTGATCTTCAGATATATGTAACAAATTCAGTGTTTGACCTTTATTGATCCTACTTAGTATAATGAAATTTTACTCAATTTTTCCAATGGTATAATGTTTACTATCCAATATTAATATTATCTTTATTTTCAAATGGTGTGAAATATTTGTGATGCAGTACAAATTTGCTTATTTTAATGCCATAAAAATAAACTTTCAAAATGCTATTTATTTAAACTATGATGTATATATTTACATAGCTGCTTCTATGGTCAGTTGTCCAACCTACAAGAAAAAGAAGTATTAGTCCATCTTTCTTGTTATGTTTGGCACCCATGTACCTGTGGATTATTGTAATCTTCCCTCAGGCACATAAGGTAAAAGTTGTGTGTAAGTGTTCTTTTGTTTTTGTTGCTTTTATTTATTTTTCCCCAATCAGTTCTTTGTAAGTACAAACAGATGTTCTTGTTTTGTTATGACTGATTATACTTTAAAAAATATACTGTTTAATGTTTGCTAGATTCTTAATTTATTTTTTATATATTCTTAATTTAATATTCTTTGTTTTAAAAGCCTCATTTTCTCATGCATGTAAAATTATTCGATTTTTATATAATTTTATTTTTCTTGCTCTCTGATGATTTCAAATTTTAAGTTTATGGATGAAAACAGTTTAAGTTGCACATGTTTATTTTTAGTATTTTTAAAATTTAATTCTTTTTCATGGTAAATATATGGTAAATGGTATGATAAATCCCTACCATTTTTCTCTCTGATTGTAAAACACAATTATACAAACAGAGACTGATATCCCTCATATATTTTTGCCCTCTAAGTAGAACTAAAATGAATAATAAAAACATTTTTAAAGTATGTGAATATTAAACCACTGGAAGATATATTTAATTTCTCCTGACTCTCTCTGTTGCATGTCTTTTTTTGCATTACAAATTTGCTAAGGTTAAGGGCTTACTTTTTATTTTATTGTATTAATGATATAATTTCAATTCTTGATTTGACTTTATAATTCAAATAATATAAAATTTTAATTTTAATTTTATTTTATAATTCAAAATACAGAAAGTATATAAGTATTGTGGAAATAGTGCAGATGCATTTTTTTTTTTGTGTGAGGTTATAATACCAAACCAGCATGTGCACAGCATCATTCATCTTATATTATGAATATTGCCTCACTCTTAGCCCTTTAAATAAAGAGCATGTCTCTGTGAAGCAAATTATACTACTATTTATATTTATTTGTGGTGAGTGCGATTACCCTGTAAATAATAATAATTGTCTTTTTTTTTTTTTTTTTTTTAATGAAAATGACAAATATGTATGATATTACAACCTTATAGTAACTAGTATTGTACATGGGTTAAAGGTTTTTTGGGAAATGTGAAGAAGGAAGGCTGTTCCAGAGAACAGAAGTAGAAGGGCTAAATGAGGAAGAGGAAAAGTTAGTGCTGTGAGTTTGGAGTTGAATAGTGAATAGATGTTGAGTGGTTGAGGCATGTGTTTGGACTAGTTTTGAAGTGAGTGGTGGAATTAATAATTCTAATTCAGAAAAACAGTGTCCATGGAAGTATCTATGGAAAAGGCATGGCAGAAACTGAATGTTTATGAAGCAGAAAGTAGAGCCTTTGTCAAGAGATGAGTTATTAATTAACCTTTGCTCTCTTTTGAATAGTGCCAAGTAGCATGAGAGAAGTTTTGGTACCAAAACTTCTCTCATTCACTCTCAAATTCCAGATGTGAGAATAATATTTGAGCAGATTTTAAATTTGTACAGTCAGTAACTGTTAAGAAGAAATGTAATGCTGAGAGATAAAAAGGAAAACCCAGGTTTTTTTTTTTTTTATGTGCTTATGGTGAGAGAGTGAGAGTGAGATTAGAAGTTAGGATGGCTACCCTCACCCCCATCCCCAGCCCAATAGAGATATGTGATCTTGTCTAGAAACCTGAATGTCATCAAAGATGAGCAAAGGAGCATTAGTCTCTTTTTTTGTGAGAATAAGAAAAGACAGTTTTAGAAGGATTGAAGTTAACTAAATTTTGTTCGCCTCACTGGAGATCAACATTTAAGGAATTGGTGCTGGATATTCAAGAAGTTAAAGCTCTTTAACTTCTTGAATATCCAGCTTCATGCAGGGCAAAGTTTTGCAAACTGGAAGGTGGAATATAGTGTGCTATCATCAGCAGAATTATGAATAGTATTTCCAGTGAGTGGAATTTGTTAATAAACAAAATGAAGAGTGGAAGAAAGAACTGAAACTTGGGAGACATCAGCATTAGCCATCCACCATTACCCACAGTAGTGATCAGAGAGAAAACTGACTATCCAGTTGCAAAAATCAGATGGAATCTATGAGATGGGAGCTTGTTTAGACTATCTTTATCAAAAACTTTGGAAATGTCAAGAGCAACTTCTTGAGTTTCACTAACTTTATCATCGAATTTGTCTAGAGACACGTAACATAAGCCAGTGTATCATCAGAGGATCAACACTAACAGAAAATATATCAGCGATCATGGATGAGATGGAAGGTTTCAAGACAGCATAAGAGTTGCCATTTGTTGGATTTCTCTGTTACTTTGGAAAGAGTAGAAGTAAGTGCAATGGTATGTATATTACCCCATTTAGGAACTGGCTGGATGCGAGAAAATTTCTATGCATGTGCAAACTCGGTAGTATGCAATTTGAGAAGTAAAGAAATGCTATCAGTGCCTGGAGCTTCCTTAGAATCAAGATTGTTCAGAATTGTTCTAACATCCTTATGTTGGAAGACCATGGGAAGCATTGAGTGGAGTGTGTGTTTGGTATGATAAGAGATGATTTGCCAAGACACTTGACATAAAGGTTAGAAGAAATGTAGGATGCTAGTAGGTCAGCTTTATCTTGAGCTGATGTGCAATAGAGCCATCAGGTTGTTACAAATCTGGAAATATAGATGGATGGACAGAAGTTACAGCCAGTAGCTTTGGCAAGAGACCAGAAGGCTTGATTCATGCTTAGATAAGAAGCAATTTTCTACTCTTGGATGATTTAACAGTGAGTTTAGATTGATTAATAATTACATTGTTGCAAGCATTAGTGAAGTTGGAGATGGAAATTTGGATTCAAGCCCATTGTGGTCTACTAGATTATTATCTTGAACAGCCTTAACACATTTATTGGAAAACCAAGGTTTAGGTAAAGGACAAGATTTTAGGATAGAATGCAGAATAAAGGATTTTATTCCTACAAGAATAGGTTCATTGACACGAATAGAGCAGACATTAGGATCAGAAGATTTCAACCAATAGTCCAACCAAGAAAAGAGGAATACTAGTCACACCATCATCTCATTTTGCAATTTTGCATTCTTGTAGTGCCAAATGACATGAGGCTGAGAATGGCCATGAGAGAGAGAGAGAGAGAGAGAGAGAGAGAGATCCATTGAAGAAAAAATTATCACCACGTGATCTGAGGTAGAAGACCACTAACATTGACCGTGTACTTTGAAAGATTGTTGATGAGAAAATGGTTAAAGTTGAGTGTTTGTATTCTGAGTTAGGTAAATGCCCAATTTGTGTGAAGTCATTAGCAATCACAAAAACTTCAAAATCTCAACCAGCTGGGTCAACGAACTATAAAATCGAAACTGGTTGTAGTTGTGAGCATTAAAATAACCAAGGAAAATTACCTCACAGAGAGGAAATTAGATTATTGGAGAAAGTCAAGTTTCAACAAAAGGAAGTCAGATAGTAAGTCTCAGAGCCGACATGTGTACCACCTTTAAAGCTAGAAGAACTATAAACCATAAAGCAAATAATTGGGGTAACTGATAAATGAGTTTCTGTCAGAAGAAGTAAGTGGGACTTGATAGATTGTAGATGGAAATGGTAGGATTGGAACTGAAACGTGAAAATAGGTATCTTAAAATGGTTTCTTGCAGTTATCAAAGCAACTCAATGAGTTTTTCTTGTGCGGTTGGCAGCCTTGATTCCAGCAAGCATTGAGCACTACAGCATTAGAATGGTGACAGTGCAGTAGAAAGCAATGTGCAGGTTGTGGCTGTTGGATACTAAATCTCCAGTGACTGTAAAGAGACATTTTAAGTGGGAATTCCAGAATGATCCACCTGTGGAACAATCAATGAGGCAATGATTGAAACAGTTTCAAGAAACTGGCCATATGCTGCACCAGAAAAGAGCAAGTAGGCCTAGTGTATGTATCTCCAGATAATTTTTCGAAAATTCAGGAAGTACCAGAAGCCCTACAAAATTTACCTGCTGGGCAACCTGTACCTGCAAATGCTGTGAGCAACATTGCACAGGGTGGTTTGCAAGAGATAGAAACTTTATGCTTACAAAGTGCAAATTGTCCAGGAAATTAAGCCTCATGACAAACCACAAGGAGAGGAATTTGCTTTTCACATTCTTAACCATATAGACAAAGATGAGTACTTTGTGGAAAATGTTGTTTTCAGTGATAAAGCGGCATTCCACCTGTCTGATAAAGTTAACAGACACAATTGTTGCACAAGGGGATCTGAAAATCCACACTCTGTGAACATGAGTGTGATAGAGTGTGGCAGTGCACACCACACATTTACCAAGGTAAATGTGTGGTGTGCATTGCCAAGTGATTGGGCCATTTTTCTTCCACAAAAACACTATTAACTCTGCAAAAAACCTAGATATTATTAAATTGTATGCTGCACCTGAGCTGGAAGATATGCAGCCACATGTGTTCTATCAGCAAGGTGGGGCACCACCACACTGGAGCTTGTATGTGTGTGTGAGATTTACCCAATAAAAAATTAAATTTTCTGACTGATGGATCAACTAGGATGGACCCATTCGATGGCCTCCTTGTTCTCCAGATATCACACCTATGGATTGCTTTATATGGTGTTACATAAAGAACAAGGTGTATGCAAAAAAAATTTAACAGTATCACAGTGTTAAAAGACTAGGTTGAACAGGCAGTGACTTCCATTTCTCAAGTGATGTTTCTAAACACTTGAAATGAAATCAGCTACTGTCTTGATATTCTGTGTGCTACCAAAGGCACCCATGTGGAGGTTTACTGAAGTGTGATTTCATGATAAGAAATTTTTGAGTTGCTTTATTAAGTGCAGCAAACCATTTTACAGTTCCTATTACAATAAAATTTTAATTAAGCTTCATAATCAAGTGAATAATTTTTAAACACCTATATCATATCACCCTGTATATTATATACAGGGTGATTCATAAGCATGTTACTGGGGTGAATGGGATCTATCCAGTTATATTAAAGGAGGCAGCAAAGGAAGTAAGCAAACCCTTAGCCATAATTATGAAAGCTTCCTTGGACTCAGGGGAGGTAATTTCTTGCCCCATGGACTGGAGATTTTGTGAATTGGAGACAAATATGTCCCCAATTCACAAAGGGGATCAAAGGGTGACACTGGGGAAAATAATGGAGTCACTGGTTAAGGAAGTATCGCTTCCTTAACCAGTGAGTGATTATCAATGTACACTGCCCTTCATGGACTAATGTTATTAGTGAAGTCCCCCAGGGTTAGGTGTTGGGCCCATTGTTGTTTTCGGTATTTGTCAGTGATATTGATGAAGCTATATCAGAGTTAATGTCTAGGTGCCTCCGTGGGCAGGAGCAGCGGTGCGTAGCACACACTTCTTGATTAGACCGGGGTTCGAGCCCATAACCACCAAATACAGAGCATGCGGAAAGGTCAGGGAATGACCACCGCATATCCCCAGAGCAATATGGCCTTAGTTGCTAATGCTCCTAAAAACCCAAAAATAATAAATAACAAGTTAATGTCTAAGTTTGCAGATGATACAAAGGTTGGCAGGGTTTTTAATGACAGTAATGATAGTATGCTACTGCAACAGGATATGGAAAAGTTGAGCAGATGGGCTGACTGGTGGCAACTGAAGTTTAACATTGACAAATGTAAAGTACTGCATATGGGTAGCAGTAACCCCAGAGTAACGTACCAACTGGGTGGTACTACACTCAGAGTAGTGGAGAATGAAAAGGTCCTAAGGTAATTGTGCAGTCAGATATGAAGTTTTCTGAGCAGTGCAAAAAGGTTGCAAGAGTAGCTCATGGTGTCTTGTCAATGATATACAGGCATTTTTCTAGCAGGGATAAGGGGTGATTGTCCCCTTGTATAAGGCAATGGTTAGGCCACACCTTGAGTACTGTATACAGATCTGGAGGCCTCATTTTAGGAAAGATGTATAGCTTCTGGAATGAGTACAGAGAAGGGCAAAGAGATTGGTGAGTGGAACAAAGGATTGGTGTTACCAAAGGCTTAAGTTCTGCAAATTGCAGTTTCTGGAGGCTAGGCACCTGCAAGGTGATCTAATTGAGGTGTATAAGGCCTTGAATGGTTTAGCAAGCTCATTGCTAATGGGATTCTTCCTCTTGCTCAGATTACTTACCGGAGGGGTATAAATTCAAATTGAGGAAAGACAATTGTAGAATAGATGTGTGGAAATTTGCCTTTAGTCAGCAGGTGGTTGATAGTTGGACCAAACTTCCATCTGTTGTAGTTGAGGTCAGCAAGTTAAATAAATTCAAGGCAGAACTAGACAAACATTTGGACTGAATGGATGGGTAAAATGGGAAGTTTTTTTTTGATTGATGCTATATAAGCTTGCTTTCTTGCATCATATGCCTCTATTAATATGCTAATGTTACCACTCTAATGGTGAAAATTTTGTGATAACTGTGAATGTTCAACTTTAAAGCTAGCAACACACTGAAAAAGTGGAGAAGAAAGTCTGTGAAATTTCTGTGGGAAAGGGAATTAGTATTGTATGTTTAAAGCATCAAATAAATTATTGATTTACTATGCCCACAGTATTTTTCAGTTATTAAGAACGTCTTGACCATACACTAATTTGTTAATCTTTGGTGAGCAGGCATATCTTGTCAATTATGGCATCTGTTTATGTGAAGAAGCCTTGGAAGTCAGGAATGAAATGTATGTTGGTTAAAATGAAATTCAAAAGATTTTATTTATGGAGACTCTATATGCATATAATGACTATTTCCATCCCAAACTTCAATCTGTTTAATTTTTGGAAATTTAAAAGAAATGGACAAATCTAGGTTAAATTTTAGAATGACTAGTGAAAGAATCATCCTCACTTGTTATTTCTATAAAACTGGAGTAAATGTGTAGCTTTGGACCTTGAGACAACATGGCTGAGTGGGTTGAAATTGACAGATTTTAATATAGTATAAACTGAAAAAAATGGGAAAACTTACGAAAAAAAAACATGATAAAACTCAATTTATTTAAATTAGGAGAGAAAAAAATCAAAATGATTGCTATGGTCTAACATGCACCATTAAAGAAATGTGTAAATTAAATTAACTGTTGAATATCACCTTTGCTGGTTGATATGTCCTGACTTTTGTTTTGTACTTTTTATAGATTCTTATAATCTCCTTGTTTATAGTGTGTGTGTGAGAGAGAGAAAGAGAGAGAGAGGCAATCAAAAAGTATAATGTTAGTTTTAAAAATCTCTAAAGATCTGCAGTCTTCACAACACAATCACTTTCTTTATCAAAGAAAGTTTTATCACTTTCTTATTCACAATGAATTCTTGAGGCTGAAAAGCCTTAAGAATTCACTGTGAATAAGAAGTTAGACTTCTGATAATTTCAGAAGTCTAACTTCTTTGGTTAGACCGGGATGTTAATTTTAAGAAAAATTTTACTTCTTAAAATTGCTGACTCGTTTCTCCAGTATACATAAGGCTGGAGCCCTTGTTGGCCTTCTTCAGAACAGGGAGATGGGTTAATTGTTATATATCCAGTTCTAAATGAAACAAGCTTACTTCGGAAAGATATTAGATAGTATGAAATATTGAGGTAAACTCCTTATTATTTTATAAATTTGGAAAGATATATATATCTATCTTTCCAATGGTGCCAATATATATAGGCAACATACTGGTATTGCTGTGGGCACGTGTAGTTCTTGCCTGGTTGCCAATCTTTACCTGCATTACTTTGAAATAAAAATTAATAAGGAAATAACTATGTACAGATACATTGACGATTTAATTGTATTTAATTATCCT
This sequence comes from Mastigoproctus giganteus, assembly GCF_048544385.1. Classification (NCBI taxonomy): domain Eukaryota; kingdom Metazoa; phylum Arthropoda; class Arachnida; order Uropygi; family Thelyphonidae; genus Mastigoproctus; species Mastigoproctus giganteus. Next base: position 47,800,551 of record NC_143580.1, on the reverse strand, counting down.
AACTTTCTCACCGAAATTTGCAACTGTTACCCGCCGGAACTAGAAATAGTAGCTACTAATAAACATAGTACTAAAATAGCCACATACCTGGACATAAACATACAAGTACAAAATAAGAAAATAGATACCAATGTTTACGACAAATGTAATGCATTTGGATTTAAATCTATTGACCTAACCAATTGGCATTCAAATATCTCCATAAGGATTCACAAAAATATAATTTTGTCGCAGGGTATTAGAAGAATTAAAATATGCTAATGCAGATAATATAATCAGCACACTTATCGATTTTAGACATAAGTTAATCGACAATGGATTCCCGGAATGTTTTATTAATATAAACCTACATACAGCTATTTTGATAGCTTTAAATAAATACCATAATCATCTTAACCAGCATTACATTATATCTAAAGTTTTGCAGCACTAATATTTTACTCTCCTTATTGGTACTTATTCAACTACGGTATTGTTGACTTTTAGCGGTATCTACAGAGCCTGTACATATGTACATAATTAGGCACTGCCTCAGGAGCAATACTAATATAGCTTACACTCATTGAAAAAGGGGCGCCTCCGTAGCCAGGTGGGAAGAAGCAGTAGTGCGTAGCACACGCTTCTTGATTAGACCGGGGTTTGAGTCCATCACCACCAAATACGGAGGATGCGGAAAGGTCATGGAATGACCACCGCATATCTCGGAGCAATATGGCCTTAGTTGCTAATGCTCCTAAAAACTAAAATAACAACAACAACATTGAAAAAGTTGTACCTATATTTGCTTCTGAGGTAGTAATTAATACTTGGCTTCCCCCTTAGCCTTCTTTTTCTACTGAGAACCTTATATCTAAATACTTTTCTTCTTTTCGCCTCTTAATATAATACTGAATTTTTAGTGCCATACGCCTAATTATGCTATTGGGCGCTTTTTGCTATTAGGCTTACTTTATTTAATTATTTCTCAACTAATTACACGTCAGAACTGCGAGGGCGCTGGCATCTACTAACATTGGATATAAAATAACACGTGCTCTGCAACGTAGTCTTTCTTATATTTCATTTTCGTGGTAAGTTTGATTTTGCCTAACTAGTTTGTTATTCTTAACGTACCGTTATACCACAATTTAAGCATGTAGGAATTAGCCTTTCCACCGTCCGCTTCTTTTCCATAATATACATTATATATTATCCATTATATTATCCTATTTTGCTGCATTATACTTATGATATACCAGGATCTCTTTCTATAAGGGACGGGAAGTTACGCTCCCGGTTAAATCCGACGTACTATTGCATTATAGCTTTTCCTTTACTTTTAACTTTTTACTATCATATTCTATTTTTCTTACCTCATGAACTATTAGAGTAATTCGAGGGGGATTGAAGTGCTATTCTTAAACCTTGAATCCGTTCTCCTTATTTTAGCGTTTGCTCCTTTTGTACTTATTAATATGATATTAATTGAAGGATATTGGTTCTCTTTTATTACTCTTCTTCCTTATTATTTGCTTTTGCTAGTTTTTCTATATGTGTCTTAGCTATCGGTCGGGCTAAAGTCATCCAGCCTGTTAACAACTAAATTATTTTCTAACTTTAATTCTACTTATCCATTTATCTCATAAATTACCTTTTGACCGTGTTAAACAGGCAGATGATATCAGAAACTGATAGCTTGGTTAATTGTAGGGGGACATATTGAAAGGGTTAGCCCTCGATAAAAAGTCCCTTTCAATGTGTCCCATGACCTATAATTGACTTGATATATATTATTATTATGTTTATTAATTGTTTTATTTTTACTTTTACTTTGACTAATGATCATCCTTTACTAGGTTTGGCCTCGTGGACCAGTTATGGCTATTATAGGGTTAAGTAGCTACCAGCTTATCCAATATGAAATATATTTATTCTATATCTTACCTATTTTACTAATTGTACCTAAACTATACAAAAAAAAAAAATTATATATATATATATATATATGCTGTCTTTTAATTTAAAATTAAAGAAAAGAATAGTATTTTAATAATTATTTTTAAATTTACTGTTATTATTTTAATAGGAAGAAAGATTTTTATTTCCTATTTACCCATTGTTTTGCCTTGCTGGATCTGTCACACTGGATGCAGTTCAAGTAAGTAGAACTGAAAAAGAAATACACTTTCATTTTATTATATTAATGATATGATTTTATTGTTTTTATTTCCGAACAGCTGATTTGTTTAATTATGTTTACATTTGCGGTAATCTTAATGTGTTTTAACTTTACTGGGTATTTTTTTTTTTTTTTTTTGTTTTGAAAGGTGCAGAACACGATTACTTCTTTGAATCATTATGCTATTTTAATACTAATACTAATACATTGTCATTTTAAATTTTTTTTGTTATTATTCAGATATAATTTTAGTTTTACATTGACTAGTTCTGTTTAGGTCATTAATGTGAAATTTGCTATTTTCAAATGTGATATCTTGTAAATTAGGTTTGCAGTGGTGAAGTTTGTTGCAAAATGTTTAGAAATGTACCAAGTTATGGTTCCTTATTTTTATTATTTTTTTTTATTTCAAAACTACATATGGGGTTTTTTAAATATTAATTTTCAAACTGATTTGGTTGGAAGAAGTGGTGTAATAAGCTGGTATCCAGGAAGTCCATCCACACTTTGCACCTTTGAATTTTTCATGTGGAGATAAGTAAAATTTGGAATTTGAAGCATTTAGCAACAGAGAGAATCATTATAGCAGTTATTACTGCAATCATTGTAGCAGCCATAACTTCAGGCATGCTTAATCATGTTTAGAAGGAAATCAAATATCAGTTGGATATTTGTTGAGCAGCAAATGCTGGCCACATTTTACAGATACTGCCACCATATTTCATGTTTTGTGTAAACAGAAGCCATTTGATGATATTTGATGACTGATATCATATCATAGCCTTTTCCACTTTTGTGTAATATTAACATCAGCATAACAACAATTACTGTTTTTGACTTACTAACTAGGTTTTGTCAAAAGATGATTGCAGAAATGTGGTGATAAAATCATATAACCATAGATCATCATCCAATTTACTTTAAGTTTCAGAACTGAATGGCATAGCTCACTTCCTGTAAGGAAAATGTTTACTTCTGTAATTAGCATCTCAACATGTTTTTTCTTTGTATGGAGCTGAGTTACAATGGCAAATCCTCTGGGCTTGCTAGCAATGTTCTTTCAAACCAACAAAATTTTAATGACAAGTAATTTAAATTTTCTTTTTTTAATATAATTTGAAATGCTTATTTTAGGTATTTTATATTTATATATTATTAGATAATAGGATAAGCATTGCAAAATTGGTCACATTTTGATATGCATGCTGAATAGTGCAACCAGGGTTTTTCTTTATGGGAGCTGAAGATCAGAACTGCTATTTTACCCCAGTGAAATTTTGAAAATTGCACCAAAAATGTTTTTTTCCTTTCACCTGAATCACTTTGTAGGATGGGGAGGGTGTTTCTGAAACCTGGAATTCCCCTTGGGTGTGCCCCTATGCACACTAGTTGCTGTGTGATATAAAGTAGTATAATCTCAGTGCTGTGTGCATTTATGATTTGGTGTTGCAGCAATTTTGGCAATGGATTTAGTGCATCAGTATATCCAAATTGGCTTACCTGCCTTAAAGTCATCAGTTTTGAATTATGTGCTGTAGTAAATCATACAATTTTGTTAATGCTGATAGATTACATGATTTAGTGATGTTTCTAAATAGATCTGATTAATGATCAACAGCATTACTAATTTTTAATCAAATGCATATAGAGCACATCTGATTAGGTTTTTCTCTTTCAGTAGAATGCAAGAGAGATGTTTGGAAATTTTGGAATAATGGATGCAGACTCCTTACAGCAGCTGTTTCTAAGAGGCTCCTTGCCTTATTTTATTTTACTTGCTTACCAACTGATGAACAAGTTGTTCTGAACTTTTGCTGTAACATTAGGCTTTAAAGACAGTAAAGAAATATGGCAGCAAAATAAAAAAAAAATGCAAAATAAGAAATATTCAAAGTATAAATTATTTGATCCCACAAGGCCCCACATATTTGTGGTCTGGTGTACTTGCACCTGCCTAATGATGTTTTTAGGTATATGGCTGTTGGTAGTTGATGGCAGGCAAGTTATAAGCTAAGCTGCAAGAGCCTTAAAAATTGAATGTATCAGGATTGGTAATTTTAAAGGTTATGATAATAATAACAGAACACATCAGAGGTGTCTGAAAGGAAAATTCAAGGTCACCCAATAGTTACATTATCTTGTGATGACTGCTGTCTGACTTTAACAGTGAGACTCCATAGGAAGTTGATAGCAAGACAGCTCCTATTATACAGGGTGTTTTAAAATTGATGGTCAATAATTTAAAGGTGAACTGTACAGACTGCAATATGCAAAAAAAGCCTAGTAAACATGGGTCCTTAAGTGAATCGTTTTCGAGATATTGCACATTTCTAGTTGGGATCCACCACTGACTTGTTTGTTTAGGTTAGGTTATGCTCATTCTCTCCCCTTTCCCCTCTCTCAATGCTCTGAGACGTAGCAGGCATACTAGTACTTGTCAAAGGATAGTCAACATGGAAAGAGGTTACAGCAACGAAGAGTAAGCAGACATGCACTTCATGTATGGCCAACGACAGTGCACTCGAGGCTGCATGTTTGTACCAAGAAGAATTTCCCCGCCGAAGGCAGCCCAACAAGTGCACCTCCATCAGGGTTCAACAATGCCTTAAAGAACATGGATGCTTTGCACATGGGGTACGAGCAGGTAGGTCCAGAAGCATAACACCTGATGTTGAGGAAAGGGTGTTAGAAAGAATATGTGGACATGCGTTGTGCCTTATGTACAGTGGCACCCAAACATTAGTTCAACTCCGCCATGGTACACTGATGAACACAGTGCTCTGTGAAATGGCCAGATTCTGCGAAGTACAAAGGGTACTAGGAAAGTTTTGCAATATGACGCAACAATGAATCACAGGAAGCTGCATGTTGAGACATGTTCATACGTGCATAGTAGCCGCCGCGCCAAGTCGATGGGCTCAGTTATTCATTAGTAGTGAGAGTGTAAAGTGCTTGCGATGGCATCGTGGTCACGAAATGAGATAAGGACAGTTTTGCGGTATAATTTCGTGCGTGGTTTAACCATAGACCAGTGCTTAGAAGAAATGACTCTTGCACTAGATGATGATTGTCCACATCGTACAACGATATTCAGGTGGTATAGAGAATTCCAAAGGGGAAATTTCACTCTGGAGGATTCTGAGAGGCCGGGAAGGCCACGAACGTCAGTTACGGAGGAAAACGTTACTGTTGTGAGGAAAATGCTTGACGAAAACAGGCGAGTGACCTACCAACAGATAGAGGATACTTTGGGCCTAAATGCACCAGCAATTCGTTCGATTCTGCAAGATCATTTGCACGTGAAGAAACTTTGTTCTCTCTGGGTGCCGCATCAACTGACTGAAGAGCAGATGACACGACGTGTGACTTGGTGCCGGGAGATGTTAAAAAATTTGATAAGGGACAATCTCGGTATGTGAACAACATCGTGACAGGTGACGAGACTTGGCTGTACTATTACGATCTGCCGACCAAGGCTCAAAACAAAGTTTGGGTCTTTGATGATGATGACACACCCGTAATTGTCAGAAAATCCCGATCTGTAAAGAAGAAAATGATAGCTGTATTTTTCAAATCGAGTGGAATTGTGGAACGTGTCGTTTTGGACACGCAGAAGACAGTCACAGTTAAGTGGTATACTGAACAATGCCTGCCTAAAGTCATTGGATCTATGAAGAACCTGCGGCCAAAGTCAAGAATGGACACCTGGTACCTCCATCACGAAAATGCTGCAGCTCACCGCGCCAAAGCCTGCACCGAATATTTGACCACGACAGGACTGAAACTTCTCGAGCACCCTCCCTACAGTCCAGACCTTGCTCCCTGCGACTTTGCACTGTTCCCGCATGTGAAAATGAAGCTAAAAGGGAGGCGGTTTTCCAGTGATGAGGACCTTCTACGGGCTTGGGACAACGAGTGTGCTTTACCCCCTAGTGAAACTTGGCAGAACTGGTTTAAAGATTGGTTTCGGAGGATGGAGAGGTGTATTGAATGTAGAGGAAATTACTTTGAAAAAATTAAATAAACAAAGCTGTATTGCAAAACTTTCCTAGTACCCTTTGTATGTGTCCTGTTCTGTTGTTTTGTTGTATCTGGCCACTTAGTTACTAGAGAGCAGCAATCACCAGGATGGCTGCTCCCTAGTACCCGTTAGAAAGAATAGAACAAAATCCAGGAATTTCAAACAAGGAGGGTTGCTCTGCAAGGGTGTGTACTGTCATAGCAGTGTGTGGTGAATTTTACATTGCCAATTACTGTACCCCTACCATATCTACTGTGTACAAGGTCTCAGAAATACAGACTACCCTCCCAGAGTGCTCCCATAGTCAGTGGTGGATCTTAACAGATAATGTGCATTATCTTCAAAACAGTTCATTTGTGGCCCCATGTTCACTGGGACTGTTTTGCTTATTTTATTTTGTACTTTTCACCTTTAAATTATTGACCATCATTGTTGAAATACCCTGTATAACATAATGTAATTAAGTCTTGTAATAATACTGTGACAAAAATATATGATACTTCTTTCAAGAAAAATATGTACATACTTATCAAGAGGTCCTGAGTGCCAAGTGAGTGATCATAGCAATTTACAAAGCAATTTGAAAGTGTCTTTTTTTCAAGCAACTGATTAGAGAGATTGTTAAAACCTTTTCTTTTATAAAGTTATTTATTTTTGGCTCTTTCTAAATAAAGAAGTAAGCTTCCTGCCAAGAAAGGAAAGATACCTTTCTATTATATATATAATTAACTTCTCTAACACACTAACCACTAACTTCTTATCACTTGATCACTGGTGGCACTGCTCCTGCCTCCACATGGCAGGGCTGGTAACCTGAGTATAGATCCAATACTCAGGGTAAAAAGGAGCAGTTATGAATTCCTTAACACCTACTGTAGAGCCTACGTGCTCACGTGAACTTGAGTCATTTCAGGCAAAAAGAATCAAAAAAGATGATTCTTCACCTGAACTACCTGCTTTCTTAATTCTACATTCATTGTCAACTAAACCTCTTAGCAGCTTATCTCCATTTCTTGTGCAGAAAGCATTGAGGCCATAGCAGGTACTCCTAAAATTGTCAAATGACTTCGCTCAGGAGATCTCCTTATTTGAAACATCAACTCCTGAAGCAAACGACCTTCAGAGGCCTTCCCATTTCTGTAACCCCACACAGAACTTTAAACACCTCAAAGGGGGTCATTTCGGAATGGGACCTCCTTAATGTTCCCAAGGAAGAAATTGCTGAAGAACTTAAGGCACAACGTGTTATCAGTGCTAAAAGAATTATGACGAAACAAGATGGTCTAGAAGCAATCTTGATGAATTAAAATACTTAATGCACCAGCATGATCCTGCATGCATTTGTCTACAGGAAATTTATTTATCATCAGATTATACCCCACACTTCTCACAGTATATGCTATATAGACATGACAGATGTTCTGAGTCTCCGACAAGAGGAGGAGTAGCAATTTTAGTTCATAGTAATGCACTATCCAAACCTATCCAGCTTTCCACCACTCTAGAAGCAGTAGCTGTTTGTATTGTTCTTGGCATTAATCTCACTCTTATCTCCATTTATATTCCACCAAATGTTTCATGTTGCACTGCAGAACTTTACAATTTACTAAATCAACTACCCCAACCTGTATGCTTTCTAGGTGATATAAAAGCTCATCATCCTTTGTGGGGTTCCCCAAACATAGATCGTAGAGGAAGGATGATTGAAACCGTACTTGATAACCATCACTTTACATTACTGAATACCGGTGTACATATTCCACCTGCCTACAGGATCAAGCTCTGCTCTGGGCCTGTCCATATGTTCCTCATCCATTTATCCTAGCCTTGATTGGACAGTATTAACTGACCTTCACAACAATGATCACTTTCCTATAATTTGCAAAATATAGACGGATACAAACTATACATCTAACCAACGAATTACGTGAAATTTTCACTGAGCTTAAGACCAAACATTTTTGAAACAACAAAAACAGAACAGTAGTATAGGGAGAATTTATACATATTACACAAAAAAAAAAAATAATAAAATAAAATAAAATAGATTTTTGCATGTATTAGTAGTGTAACAAGAAGTTAAGTATTAAAATGTCAAAATATATTTAAGAACTTTATATTTTTGAAAGAAAAAAATTAAATATTTTTATGGAATGCTTGCTAAAATGATTTTATAGAATGCTTGCGTGATAATTAACAGTTTTATTGGGCTACATCAGTGGTCACCACCCATTATGGAGTTTTTCACATATATACAGACAATATAAAATTTACTGGATCAGCAAACCTAACGTTACTTAACACTGGATCACATACTCAATGCATTTCCCAACAGGATCCACCTCTCTATATGCTCCCCCCACTCTACTCCCAAGCATGAAGTTAAATAATGGAAACACCTGATATGAAATTAGTAGTTTTTGTAATAGTGTATGATGTATTTATGAAGTACCCCAGGGGCTCACATCTGGTGAGTATGACCTTTGGCACACCCAGGGTCCTGAGGTGGATATCATCATTCTTCTCTTTCTTGGTGATTCCCTTCTACTTCTGACTCTTGTTTTCTCTCTCTCTCTCTCTCTCTTTTTTGGCTTGTGCAGCATAAGCCTCAGGCTTCCTTGCACCATATGGCTAATAATAATAATAATATACAGGGATAATTTTTGTTTCTTGCAAGTAGTACTGTGGAGGAAAGACAATAAAAGTTGATGTTTATTTAGAGGTTATATAAAAAGGTACATGAAGAAAATGACTGACATGTCTGAATTCCTAAGAGGTCAAATTGTTGGTGCACATTTAGCAGGGGTAGCGGGGACTAAAAGTGCTAGTTTGTTTAATGTATCCAGAGCAACTGTATTGAAAGAGATATCTGCATTCACAAAGTATGGAAAAACAAAATATGATAGGATGAATTGTGACAGAAAATGGAAGCTGACTGAAAGAGTTTGCCGGACACTGAAAAGGATTGTAGCCTGAAAACATAAAACTACTGCTTCAAAATTAACTGAAGAACTTAATGTGAGTCTCAGCAATCTGGTTTCTAGCATCAATCTAGTTTCTTTTTTTGTGAGAACTGCATAAAAATGAAATTTATGGCAGAGCCACTATTGTCAAGCCACTTGTTATTGATGGTAATGCTAGAAAGAGGATGCAGTGGTGTAAGGAGTACAAAAACTGGATACTTAATAATTGTAAACATATATTTTCAAATGAATCATCATTCACATTTTTTCTGACATCAGGGAGAGTTTACATTTGGTGAGTGACAAAGGAAGTAAGTGCATCATCGTGACTATTTTGTGCCAACCATCAAACATGGAAAAGGTTAACATTGTCTTGGGCAGCAATATCTTGGTATTCCTTAGGTTCTATCATCACCCTGAATGGATGGATTACTGCCACTGATTACCTTGGTATTCTGAATAACCAGGTTCGTCTCATTTAGTGCAATCATTTCCCATGAATTATGCTATGTTTCAAGATGATAATGCTCCAGTGCATGCAGCCACATGTCTTCAGTCTTTGAGGAGCATGAAACTTAGGCTTAGCATCTCCAGTGGCCTGCACAATCACCAGAGTTATATGTTATTAAGTCACTGTGGGCATATTTTGAGGAAGAAAGTGAGAAGCTGATTTCCTCCACCTTCATTACTCAAGAGCTTGAAATGTTCTTTCATGAAGAATAGCCCAATATTATTCTTCTTAAGACAGTTCAAGATTTATTTGAATCTATTCAGCATGGAATACAAGCTGTTTTTAAAGCAAAGTGTATATCTGTATAGCATTAATTATTGAATTAGTGCATGTCTGTGTAGCATTAATTATTGGATTATTTCAACTCCTGCATTGAAATAAAAACCTCACTTCTTTATTAATTGGTGAGCTTTGAAGTTTTATAAAAATGGAAACACTATATATAAATGCTTTTAAATATTAATTTGTTCTTACTTATTTTGACTTGATTGCCTAGCATCAGAGTAAAATTATGCATTAATATATATATATGTGCATATAATTGTGAGCTGGAATGCATTTTTTATAGGTTGAGGTGTTTGTTGTGCAGGATGCTAATCCAAAGTAAGGATAGCAGTAATATAAGAAAATAAGGATTTAAAACTAAAATAATGTGAAAAAAATATAATAGGGTATACTATCAATATGAGAAAATTAAGATCTACATAGTTAGATAAGTCAACATCCTTCACAGTGAACACCTGAACCTACCATCTTTACATATACTCTAATTTCTGACCTACAATTTTAGTTTAACTTATGCTCTTTTCAAGCATCCTAGTGCTAGAAGGTATGTTCACTGTATGAATGTCACATCTACTCTCCTTTATACTATTTGAATTATATATATATATATAATTATACAGTGGATTCCGGTTAATTGGGGCAAAATTCGAAGAACAGAAACAAAACAAGTATTTAGCCTGAATTTGTTTTGCTTAATTGGGGCAACAAAGGTCGTGATTGAACAATAAGCTATATGTAGATGGCACATACGCTTGTAACAAAGAGATCATGTGGTCAGCAGCCGAGTCAGTTGTTGTGAAGTAGTGCTGTAGAGTGTTCATATAGGCCTCTGGGGTTGGGAATATTCATATTCATAATAATTACACAATACACCAACCGATGTTATAAATAGTGTTATGTTTATTAAAATAATGTTGTAAATAAAATAAAATAAAATTCCAATAAAAACTGACTGTACAATATAATAGAATTTAAACTGCAAAGAATTATTTACAATAAAACAATGTAGATGAAACACAGGATGATAAAAGCGCTAAAATACCATAGCTTTCAGAGGCATCCGCCTCCTTTTTCAACAGAGCGGCTTATCGTACGGCACATGCTTAAATATCAGCAGGCTCACAGTTCTCAGCACGTGGTTCCACAGGAGCATGGGCACCATCAAATCTCCCCATGTGCACTGGAACCAGAAATGGCTCGGGAGCATGCCAGGCAGAACTGCTCATCCTATCCAAGAACCACTGCCTCAAAGAGGAGATGAATACAGATTCCCCTGTCTCTGTTAACGGTATTGCTCTCAGAGGAACAAATCCACAAGCTCTCGAGCCACTTGCGGTCCCAAAATCTATGTGCCCGGTCGACAATAACAGTTTTGTCTGGGGAGATTTGATGGTGCTCCTCCCAAAAATGTTCTGCCACAGCAGATCTTCCATGACGGTGAACCGTACAGAAAATGAAATGGCTTTGGAACTGCAACAAGTCCAAAATTGTGAAGAATTTTTAATGATTGATGATAAACTTCAATGTCACGATGAAAATGAAGATTATGAGGAAACGATTATTGAACAAATTGTGGCAAAACACTCACCAGAAGGCCAAGAAAATGATGACAATGATATACCTAAGCGAGTGACTACGCAGGGTGCCAGGAAATGTATCGCCGAATAGAGGGCACCTCCGTAGCCAGGTGGGAAGGATCAGCAGTGCGTAGTACACGCTTCTTGATTAGACCGGGGTTCAAGCCCGTCACCACCAAATACGGAGGATGCGGAAAGGTCAGAGAATGACCACCGCATATCCCGGAGCAATATGGCCTTAGTTGCTAATGCTCCTAAAAAAAAAAAAAAAAAAAACCAAACCAACCAACCAGCTGAATTGAGATGCTATTTCATGCAGGAAGGCAATGAGGGCAGTCCTTTATCAGCATTAGATACCTGTGCCAACTTTGTTCAGTTGCAGTCCATAAAGAGAACATGTCAGGGTATACTTCATAATTTTTTTCAAAGTAAGAACCCTTAAATGATGTGTAAACTTTGCTTAACGTGGACATTATTCTGTATTGTATCTTCATTTTACATATGTATGTTATATGTACATTTTGTTTGCTTTTAGCTTTAGTTATTTTTAAATAAATGTTTGTACCAATATAACTTAAATACAGTATGCATTTCTTTAAATGCCACATTCCCTTTATTTTATTCATATCTTTTTTGCCTCTGTTAGAATGTGCTTTTCAGCTCATTAAAATTTTGCTTAATTGGACCAAAGTGATCTAGTCCCGATGTGTCCCAGTTAACCGGAATCAACTGTATATAAAATTATTTTAAAAAATTTTCTTATTACTTGTGGGTAAAGTGCCTGCCTGGCAAACCAAAGTTTGCGGGTTCGAATCCCGCCTCAGGCTTTGATCAGAGTAAAATGCAAAAACCTTGGGAGGTGCATTATGGCCACAGAAGCTGATGCACCAACAACCTACAAAAAAAAAAAAAAAAAAAAGAAATATTTTCAACTTTATGTATCACTTGATTATTTCTTCAACTTCTGCATCTGTTCCAGGAAATTTCTTCATTTTGGCTTTTGTGAGCCCAAATTGGATATTTGAGGTTAACAGAACTAGTAGGAAACACAGATAAGAAAGAGATAGTGGCATGTACTGAAAACGTTTCAAGAAAATCCATATACAGGGATGTTAAAATTAAAATATCCCTATGTAGAGGGCTCTGGAGCAAGTTCTAAGGCTCGTACTGAAGAGAAATTTGGACGACAGGTACAATAAAGAATGCGCTCGCCATTTATTGGAAAAAAAATTAGTTACAAAATTTGTCACTATATGGTGCTGTGGCAGTACAAATCACTTGAACAGCACTACAATTGTTTAATGTGTCCTCCATTTTGGTCAACAACAGTTTCCATTCGAAGAACAGAATTTTCTACGGCAGAATGTAACATGTCAACTGGAATAGCCAGCACATGATGTCTAATGCTGTCCTTCAGATTTGCTGGAGTTTGACATCCTTCCTGATACACCTGGTTCTTCAAAAAAATCCCACAACCAGAAGTCGCATGGGGTGAGGTCCGGTGATTGGGGTGGCCAAGATGTCTGGAAACAACGGCTGATGACCCGTTCTTCTGTAAAGTGTTGCCTTAGCAATCTTTGGGCACAACGGTGGATGTGGGGTGGCATACCATCTTGCATGAATATGGTATCCTGAAGGCACCCACGTTGTTGCAGCTCTGGTATTTCAAAATTTGCCAACATTTCATAATATCGCTGTCCAGTGACGGAACAGGTGCGGGTCCAGTCGGTGTTACCTGTTCAAAAAAATATGGCCCAATCATGAATGTGGCCATAAATCCACACTACACTGTCGCTTTTCGAGAATGCAACAGGGCCTCTTGGATAACTCGAGGGTTTTTTGTTGCCCAAATGCGACAGTTGTGCGTATTCACTTGTCCATTTAAGCAGAAGTGAGCTTCATCACTCCAAAGGATGTTCCATGGCCAAGTGATATCCACTGTCACTTGGCGCCAGAAACTGAAGTGCGTATGTGAAACGAATATCTGCATCACCATGCTTTAGCTCCTGTAGCATGTGCATCTCGTAAGGATAGTACCGCAACACCTGACGCATTATTAGCCTTACAGTGGAATACGGCACGTCCACTTTACAAGAAACAGCTGGCACACTTGCGCTACCACATGGAGATTGATTTGATAAATCCATGACAGCCATAGCCACATCTTCAACATGAGAGGAGTTCACTTGTTTTCGACCTCTACCTGGTTGAATACCAAGATGTCCTGGTGCCTCTGTAGCCAGGTGGGTGTGCAGCAGTGTGCAGCACATGCTTCTTGATTAGACCAGGGTTCGAGCCCGTGACCACCAAATACGGAGGATGCGGAAAGTTGCTAATGCTCCTAAAAAAAAAAAAAAAAAAACCAAGATGTCCTGTCACTTCAAATTTCGCATCATTTTGTGGACAGCACAAACAGTTGTAGGTCCATGCCTTATGCGCTTCTGATGCTGGAATTCTCTGATAGCTGCAGCTGCATTGTTGCTGTTCTGATAGTACAGCTTCACTAATAGCGCCTTTTCCTGCAATGTTATTGGCATTGCTGCTGTAGTGCAGGCAAACATCTACTGTATGATTTTGAATAACTTATGCAAATAACTTACGTTATTTGCATAATCGTAACTAAGATAGTTACGCTATACGGTGACAAATTTTGTAACTAATATTTTTTCCCAATAAATGGCAAGTGCATTCTTTATTGTACCTATTGTCCAAATTTCTCTTCAGTATGAGCCTTAGAACTCGCTCCAGAGCCCTCTACATAGGGATACTTTAATTTTAACAACCCTGTATATTAACGACATTCAAGATCCCTGTGCACACCCCAGAGAGCCCACCAATGAAAAGTGTAGATCTACTTATATGCTTATGAAAGGGTTAATACCACTTTTTTTTTTTTTTTTGCTGTACTATTTTCAGTAGTCATTTATGATATGTGGTGTTTGTAATTCTAAAATCATCAGGAGTTAAATATTAATATTGCTTATTAGTTAATTAATATAAGTACAATAATGTAAAATATGCAATAGAAAAACACCACTTCAGTATATACAAGATTTGGTAAAAGTTGTTTGATGAATATTACAACAATTAAGATTATTCAGTTATAAATCTATACAGTACATTGTTAATATTCTTCAATGTTAACACACTTGTTCCATCAAGCCTGCCACTGATCAAAATATTTTTTGGAAGTTTTCTTTTGTGAATACTTTTAGATGGGTCTGTCGTGTTTTCTTGGTTTTCTTGAATCAGCTTAAATCGCTTTCCATTTATGTCCTTTTTTTTAATTTTGGGAATAGCCAAGAGTCACATAATGACATTTTTATTTTGTGACTGCCATTTTTCCTATTTCTTGCTTTCAGTGCACATGATAAATGAAAAAAACAAGTATTCACTCAAAGCAGCTTTCCCTAGACTGGTGCATAATGATTTAAAATGTGGTGTGCACTTACTTAACAGATGTTGTTGCCTACCCTACTCATAATCTTTTAGTTACTGCTGTGCATTCAAGAATTATAAGATCATTCACTGAAATATTTGATCAAACCTCATATGATATTTGATTCTATTCATTTTACCAATTGTTATTGTTTCATTATTTTTAGATGCTCTAAATAAATGAATAATTATTCTCCTTTTTTTTTTTTTTTTCAGAAAATATTTTTTCACTTGTTTGTGCGGAAAAAGGTGAATCATTACCTGGATTCTACCAACTGGATTGTCATAGTTTTTTCCATTGTATGTTCTATATTGTCTGTGTCAAGAGCAGTAGCTGTGTACAAAGGTATAAAATTTATAAGATGGCACTACATAAGATTCACTGGTTAACAGCCAGACTAATAAATGTTTTTTATATAGTGAGCCGAGATGAACATTTAAAATTGTTTTAGATTGTGTTATTAAGTATTATTACAAAGTAATGATTATTTTTTAACATTATGGTATTTTAATACAGGGTGGCCATATAAAGTATCCCTATTCAGAACTCTCTGTAGCTCTAAGTAATAAGCAGAATGCCACCAAAATTAGTAAGTAAACTATTCAAGGCATGAGGAGAAGGATCCTGTGAAAAAAAAAATTAGTTCCAAAATCTGCAGAAGGGGATAATATAGTGCTGTACAAGAGGAAAGACATGACAAAGTACCAACAAATAAATAACTAAGACGAACCTTAATGAAATTAGAAATTTTTATTTGTGCTCTTTGCAAAACAAACAGAAAGAAGCAGAACTAAACTACCAGAGGAAATAGTTTCACAGCTCCAAACTCACTCACAGTTTACTCCCAATGGTCAATAATGTCGCTAATGGTGGAGTTAGTTTTCGATGAGATTACCATTGTTCTGTACCAGAAATTGCATTCGATGCACAGGTGCTCGACTGCAGAATGCAACATCTCTGGAGTAATGTTCCGCACATGCTGCAGTGGGTTGTCCTTTAAGGTAGCCAGGTTAGGGACACTTCCTCGATAGACATTGGCCTTGAGGTGCCCCAACAGCCAAAAATCACACGGTGTAAGGTCAGGCAAACGTGGTGGCCATGCAGTGGGAAACAACTAATGACTATTTCTGCAGTAAAGTGATGCTGGAGAAGCTGTACTGGTTGTGCGATATGAGGGGGAGCCCCATCTTGCATTAAAATTGTCTCATCCAGGCATCCTCTTTGCTGCAGTTGAGGAATAATGAAACTGCTCAGCATGTGATGATATCTTTGTGCTGTGACGGAACAAGTGGTTGCTCCTGCTGGGTGTAATTCCTCAAAAAAATATGGTCCTAAGGTGAAATTTTAAGTCACACCACACCAGATGGTGATTCTTGGCGAGTGCGATGGGATTTGCTGAGTATGTGGTGCTTCTGAAGCCCATATTCGGCGGTTTTGAGTGTTGACAGTCCCATCAAGATAAAAATGGACTGCATCTCCCCAAAGAATGTTCCGTGGCTGTGGCCATCCACTTCCATTCTGGCCAAAAACGTTAGAGCAAACGCAATACGTTTTTTAGCATTAGCATTAGCAAAGGCACATGATGCAAGAAAGCAAGCTTATATAGCATCAGCCAAAAAAAAAAAAAAAAAAAAACCCCTCATTTCACCCATACACTCACTCCAAATGTTTGTCAAGTTCTGCCTTGAATTTATTTAAGCTATCAACTTATACAATGACAGATGGAAGTTTGTTCCAGCAATCAACCACCCGCTGGCTAAAAGCAAACTTCCACACATCTATCCTACAACCGTCTTTCCTCAATTTGAATTTATGCCTTCTCAGGCAATTATTCTGAACAAGAGGAAGAATCCCATCAGCATTGAGCATGCTCAAACCATTCAAGGCTTTATATACCTCAATCAGATCACCTCACAGGTGCCTAGTCTCCAGACACTGTAATTTGCAAAACTTAAGCCTTTCTTCGTAAGAGCAACCCTTCGTTCCATTCACTAATCTTGTTGCATTTCTCTGTACTCGTTCCAACAGCTCTACATCCTTCTTAAAATGAGGCCTCCAGACCTGTATACAGTACTCAAGGTGTGGTCTGACCATTGCCTTATACAAGGGGATAATCACCTCCTTATCCCTGCTAGAAAAATTCCTGTATATCATTGACAAGACACCATGAGCTACTCTGGCAGACCGTCTGCACTGCTCAGAAAACTTCATATCTGCTTGCGCAAATACCCCAAGTCTTTTTCATTCTCCACTACCTTGAGTGTAGTACTGCACAGTTGGTACATTATTCTGGGATTACTGCTACCCATACACAGTACTTTGTATTTGTCAATATTAACCTTCAGTTGCCACCTCTCAGCTCATTTGCCCAACTTTTCTAGATCCTGTTGCAGTAGCATACTGTCATTAACAACCCTACCTACCTTTGTATTGTCTGAAAACTTGGACATTAAGTTGATATACCATCATCAATATCATTTATAAATACAGAAAATTACAATGGAACCTACACTGAACCCTGAGGGACTCCACTAATAACATTAGTCCACGAAGAGCAGTGTCCATTGATTACCACTCGCTGTCTTCTCCCACTCAACCATCCCTTTATCCATAGCAGCAATTTGCCTCCAATGCCACACTGCTCCAATTTGTGCAGCAGTCTTCCGTGTGCAACAGTATCAAAGGCTTTTCTAAGATCCAAATATATGATATTAAAGTTATTCTTTGCATCCAGTTCCTTTGTGACTACATCATAGTATCCAATCAAATTGGTCAGACAAGACTTCCCCTTAACAAACCCATGCTGTGTCCGAGCTATAACTGAAGTCTTGTCTAGATGATCCTGCAATGCTTCTTTAACCAGTGCCTCCATTAATTTCCCTGGCACAGAAGTTAAACTAACAGGTCTGTAATTACCTGTGTCTCCCTTTGATCCTCCTTTGTGGATTGGGGTGACATTTGCACATCTCTAGTCCATAGGTACCTCCTCTGAGTCCAGGGAAGCTCTCATAATTATGGCTAAGGGTTTGCTACCTTACTTCCTTTGCCACCTCCTTTAATATAACATGATAGATTCCATCCACCCCAGTTGCCTTTCTTGTGTTTATCTTCAACAATTTCTCCTCCACTTTACTCTCAGTTATTACAAGATTATCTAGCTTACTGCCAGAGTTGAATACACCTCTGGCATTCCCCTCCCTGAATAACTCCTCATGTGTGAATGTTGGTGCAAAATATTCATTTAGTTTTTTACCTACCTGAGCAGGATCATCAACAGTTGAACCATCGATATCAAGTGGACCAATCTGATTCATCCCCTTCCTTCTAGAGTTTACATAAGTAAAGAACTCTTTGCTGTTTTTCTTTGCATCCTTTGCCAAAGATTTCTCGTAATCTGCCTTCACCTGCCTAACCTCCTTTGTAACTTGGTTTCAGACCAGCTTATATCTATCATAGGCTTCTGTGTCACATGTTAATTCATAAGTATCCCATGCATTTTTCTTCTCTGTCACATGTCTCATTAGTTCATCTGACATCCATTTAGGCCTAAATCTTGAACAATATTTCTTTGTTGGTATGAAAAGCCTAGTAGCTTCCAAGATTAATTCTTTGAATGCTTCCCATTTTGAATTTGCTGTTGGTAACATCATCAGTTGATTCCGCCGTGTAGATTTTAAATACTGTCTCAGACCACCGTAGTCACCTTTATGAAAGCAAAAACCCTTCCCTTTACCCTTCATGGTAGTTACCTCTTTGAGTAAATCCCACTTCAGCACACTGTGATCATTGCCACCTAGTGGTTCCTTTATCTGCAGATTCTTGATGCATGAAGAATCATTACTGATAATCCGATCAAGAGTATTACTCCCTCTAGTTGCCTCCCGAACATGTGTTGTAGAAAGCAATCATCCAATAAATCCACAAAAGCCTTGCTACTGTGCGAATGACCAACCCACAAATTCCAGTCAATCTCTGGGAAATTAAAATCCCCCATTATAAGACACTCTGATTTACTGGCCCACTCTATTTCTCTGCACAATTGCTCATTATGCTCATCAGATTCATTATTCCTATAACACACACCTACTCTCATTTTTCCTTTCCCAGTGTTTATGTCACACCAAACAGACTCAACATTGCATTGCATTGTCCATCAACATCAATTGGTTGCACTTCCTTAGATTTTATGTGTTTCTTAACTAACAGCATAACCCCTCCTCCCTTCCTGTCCTGTCTCTCCTTTCTGTACACATTGTAATCCTCAAATTCCAGTTCTGCACTGCTTATGTCTGTGTGACACCATGTCTCTGATATCCCAATAATATCTGCCTTTGATGTCTTGACTAGCACTTCAAGCTCATAGAATTTATTAACTATACTCCTAGCATTGGTGTACATGCAAGTATACATTCATCTGTTTCTACTCTTAGTTACCCTACAGCCCAGGTATTTACTTGTTCCACTATGACTCCCAGCAGTCCTGGAAATTCCCATTGCCTTGCTTTCCATGCTGCTGCTCAATTGCATTTCAATAGAAGTAGTGCAAGAATCACTTTTACCTCTGCCAGCGGCTACTGTTAATATATTAGTCCGTATATCCAGTGGTGGGATTCAGCCGGTTCGCACCGATTCAGCAGAACCGATACTTAATTTTTTGTTGAGTTCGGCCAACCGGTTGTTAAAATGGCACTTTTGATCAGGGTTCTCTCTAAGATGGGTGCCTGGCATTCTATGCCATTTACTAATTCAGCAAGAAATTTTCGTTTAGTATCGATAAAATGAAGAAAATGTATGTTCTGACTGATGTTTATCAATGGTATAAGCATAGTGCTTTGTTTATAAAAGTTTATGATATGACCACACGTGGACAGAACCAGTAAAAATATTCAGATATATTGGCACATATCTGCTCCTGCTCTATAATATATTAAAATAAAACATTTTTAAAATTTTTTGCAGTAGCCCTTAAAAGGATGAAAAGGCAACAGAGTTTGACAGATTTTTTTCAATAAGAAACCAAAATCATAATTTGTTGTATTAGAATTGGCCTTGGATTCAGTTACATCATCAACAAATTTCGTTGAACTAGTTGAATTGGAAAAACAAGATGCAGAGACAATATGTTCTTCGGTTATGGAAAGTTTAAATAATGTTGGGCTTACATAATGTTTGGTTTAAATAATGTCGGGTTTAAATAATGTTGGGCTAGGTAGTTAAATAATGTTAACTACCTAGAAAAAAATTTAATAGGATTTTGCTCCGATGGTGCCAGCCTTATGCTTGGGAGAAAATCTGGAGTGAGCACTAGGATTGCAAAAGAGTTTCCAAACATAATAATATGGCACTGTTTAAATCATCGCTTCCATCTTGTTTTAGATGATTCGATAAAGGAAACAAAACAAATAAATCATTTTAAAATATTTATTGATAAGATATATACTATTTTTCATCAATCCAATAAGAACCAAATTGAACTTTCCAAAATATCCGAACAACTTGGAATTGAAATTATAAAGATTGGTAGAGTTTTGGGACCAAGATGGGCTGCCTGTAGTTTAAGGTTAACCCTAGCTGTGTGGCGCGCTTATCCAGCGCTACATCACTATTTTTATTCAAATAAAAAGTAGTTAGGTATGGCTGCCCGTCTTGAAAATATATATTTTATAACTGATTTGGCATTGATGATTGTTATTTTAAACGAAATTTCTCTTCTTTCAAATGCACTGCAAGCAAGAAATATAGACATAATAAAGGCTGAAAAACTCGTGATAAGATCTATTAAAGCATTTCAAATGCTTGGAAAGGAAAAGGGTCCATACGAAAAAAAAAGTTGATGAATTAATTACTTCAGAAACCTTCAAAAATATAAAATTTGTAGAAAATCATCGATTTATCTCAGGCTTCCTCGGGAAAGACTTTTAGAAAACATCGTAACGAATTTGAAAAAAAAAAAAAAAAAAAGACTAATGGATTGTGAACATTTAAAAGCAAGTTGTAGCCAATTTCAAGATAGGAATAAATTACAATTACTCAATTTTTTGGAGCCAGATTACTGGAATATTGAAGAAGTACTAGTTCCATGGAAAGCAGCTGAAGAACAATTGCTCGTATTTAATGACATTTTTAATTACCAAATTGATATTAATGATTATCGAGATTTCTTGGAAAACGTTTTAAAAAATTCCTAGAATTATGCAATTCTTGAAAGTGTCCAAAGAGTTAAAAATATTGTCAGAACAATTGCTGTAAGTTCAGCAGAAGTGGAAAGGGATTTTTCAAAGATGAACATAATATGTTCAGAGAAGAGAAGTCGCCTAACTGTTTCTAATATATCAAACACAATGACTATTAGTCTAATCGGCCTACCTCTAAAGGAATGGGATCCTACTCCTACAGTGGTTAAGGATAAATCACTCAGCCGATGATGCTCGGATAAAAGCGAAGAAAATTGCAAGCGAGGACGCCAATCAAGAAGCAATATGGAAATATCTTAAATAACAGTTTTATTGTTTTTTGTCAGGTATTATTTAATATTTTTTCATTAATATTTTAAAACTCTTTCTTATAACATAATCTAGTTTTGTGGACCTCTTTTATTGTTCTTATTTAAGTATTAACTGCATGAAATAATAAACTACCTTTCGGTATATAGTTTTTTTATACTTAGAATGGTCATTAGGGCAGCGAACCGGTTGTTAAATTATTTGAATCCCAACACTGCGTATATCCCCCCAAGCTAGCAGTTTTCCGCAGTTTTTAGGATCATCTCTTTGCAGCTGGTGCTGGTGACTGATCTTGTATAGATAATAGTGGATTAGTTTCCGAAGAATTTTCCACACAGTGGAATATGGGACATCCAGTTGCCTCGCTACTCCCTGTGCACTGTTGCTAGTTCCAGCAGCTGTATCCACGGATCAGTCAATGATAGCCATTGCAACTTCCTCTGCTACCTCAGATGAAACAGGCTTCCTTCCTCTTCCAGGTTCAACAACAAAGGACCCAGTTTCCTCAAATTTGTTAATCATCCTTCTAACTGCCACAGCTGATAAACGACCTTGATGTAAGTTCTTACAGCGTCTAAATTCACACAGGCTGCTGTATTGCATCCATTAACATAGAAGAACTTTGCAATTAAAGCGCGATCAGCAGAGTGGAATGCATTGTTAACAGTAAACTTACAGAATATGCTCGTGATGTTTGCATTGTGCCTTTATAGCTCTCTGCTGCTGGGAAAATTAAATTAACTCAGATTTATGCAACTTTTCTGCTCTCTTAGGTTTCTTATTTTTTTGTTTGGATTTAAAACTTTAGTGCAATATAGTTTCTGTTTTTTTGCAAAGAGCACAAATAAAAATTTGTAATTTCATTACAGTTTGTGTTAGTTATTTATTTTTTGGTACTTTGTCATGTCTTTCCTCTTGTACAGCACTATATTATCCCCTTTCTGCAGATTTTGGAACTAAATTTTTTTTTTTTTTTCACGGGATCCTTCTTCCCATGCCTTGAATAGTTTAATTACTAATTTTGGTGGCATTCTGCTTATTACTTAGAGCTACAGAGAGCTCTGAATAGGGATACTTTAATTATGGCCACCCTTTATTTTATCCCACATCTTGGCTTTATTTAAACGCAGCTTGTCATAATTACTTTTCCAAAAAATAAATAATAAATAAATAAACAAAATGAGCACAACTTTACTGAGTGGATTGGTGGAGGGGAGATAATTTTCTGGGAGCCATTATTATGTTTTGTAATATTTCCTCAAATCAGAGAGAAACTGAGACGTTGACTTGAAATGTCTTTTTTGTTGACCTAACCAAATGACAGCATCTTAAGACTCACAGTTGATTTGCTCAGCTATTCATGTTACATGGAAAATATGTACACACAAACTAAAATTGGCTAGAGATTTTCAATTTAGAATTTGGGGTGTACGCTACTGCATTTCATTGCAGTAATATGTTAATCATCCTGCGCCTGGGGCAAGTATAGCCCCAGGTGCAGTATGTTAAGGGTGCACGTGACCAGTTATGTATTTTAAAATTGCTTCATTTATGATTTAATTACAGTTGCACCTCTGTTTAACAAACTTCCTTATAGCAATTTTTTTTTGAATTCCTCTTGGTAATTACATTTAAAATAGTTCTGTAGAACGAAGATTTCCATATAACGAACAGATTACAAGAGACTTAACTTTGTATGCATTATTCCCACCTCTGGCCTTTAGGCAATTAGGTTATTTACTTAGCTGTGGTCTGAATTTAATTAAAATAAAAAATCTTTAAAATTTATAAATTATTGCTAAGAATAAGATGTCCAAACCAAGTGGAGCAGAGTTTTGAAAGAAGTTGAGGGAGGAAGAAGCAAAGAAATTGTCAAATAATTTTCAAAAATAGTTTGCGCCACTTATGAAAGTTGTAATCCCTTACCACAATGAAGACCATCCTGTTAGCTGCAATTCTATCATTCTGAAGCTGAAGAAAACTGTAGCAAAAAGAAGCATATAATTCTAAAAATTACTAAAAAAATTGAATCTGAGTACG
This sequence comes from Mastigoproctus giganteus, assembly GCF_048544385.1. Lineage (NCBI taxonomy): Eukaryota > Metazoa > Arthropoda > Arachnida > Uropygi > Thelyphonidae > Mastigoproctus > Mastigoproctus giganteus. Next base: position 47,777,054 of record NC_143580.1, on the reverse strand, counting down.
AGTCACCCCAGATAGTAAAAAATGAAAATAATAATAATCATATTATGCTGAACTTAAAATAATCCTGCATCTTTGCCTTTGAATATTTTTGATAAAATAGGATGCTTTTTAATAGAAAATGGATCGGATCAAGGTAAAGGTGTGGATTTTCATTATTCTTTGTCCAGGTATGTATGTTGATTTTCTGTAGAGTGGTTTGAAAAAAATAAAAAAAACTTGCTAATGGTAGTAGTAGTAGTGGCATGTGATGCAAGAAAGCAAGTGTATGAGCTTATGCAGCATCAGCAAAAAAAAAAAAAATCACACCATTCCCTCCAAATGCCTGTCCAGTTCCTCCTTAAATTTATTCAACCTATCAACTTCCACAACGACAGATGGAAGTTTGTTCCAGCAATTAACCACCCGCTGGCTAAAGGCAAATTTCCGCACATCTATTCTACATCTGTCTTTTCTTAATTTGAATTTATGCCCCCTTAGGTTCGTAATCTGAACAAGTGGAAGGATCCCATCAGAATTCAGCGTGCTCAACCCATTCAAGGCCTTATATACCTCAATCAGATCACCGCGCAGGTGCCTAGTCTCCAGCCACTGCAATTTGCAGAACTTAAGCCTCTCTTGGTAAGAGGATCCTTTCATTCCCCTCACCAATCTTGTTGCCCTTCTCTGTACACGCTCAAGCAAATCTACATCCTTCCTAAAATGAGGCCTCCAGACCTGTACGCAGTACTCAAGGCGTGGCCTGACCATTGCCTTATACAGAGGGATAATCACCTCCTTTTGAAATAGTAAAAGCAGTTTTACTATTTCAATGTCGCCAGTTCACAACAGTGTCTCTGATTTTTTTTATGAATGACAGATTTGCCTTCTTGGTGACATTATTCAGTTAAAAATACTGTTAGTAATGTTTTAAGTCAACTTGTGGATAAACAGTTATTTATAAAGTGGGCATAAGCCCAAACTCTCTTTGCTAGTAGAACAATAATATTCTCCAGACATTAAAGACAGAAAAACACAAAAGTAGAGTAGCATTATTTTATAAAATTATTTCAATACTATCTGTGTTTAAATAGTACCCTGCTTATATACTAAATTGTTGCATTCAGCCAAGGGCACTGAGGTCTATTCATTTTGCTCAGTTATATTTATATTTATTTTTATTTCATTATTTCCTTTAATTTATTGTATTTTTTCATACTATCCAAAATGCGAACAGATTGTTTTGAAAATATAGAAAAAGTAATCATTTTGTCTTCAGTAATCCTTAAGAGTACTGATAGGCGCCTCCGTAGCCAGGTGGGAAGGAGCAGCAGTGCGTACCACACGCTTCTTGATTAGATCTGGGTTCGAGCCCGTCACCACCAAATACAGAGGATGTGAAAAGGTCAGGGAATAACCATCGCATATCCCGGAGCAATACGGCCTTAGTTGCTAATGCTCCTAAAAACCAAATAACAAACAACAAACAAGAGTACTGATAATAGTGTTGCATATCAAAAAAAGCAGGCTGTTCATGTTATAAAAAGTAAACTAATATAGTCTTTATAAGCTGACTAACCCATTTTTAAGTGATTCACACTTGCTCTATGATCAAAATAAATTATTTTTTAAGTAAATAATTAAACGTACACTGCTTAAATCTCAACATTTGGGAGAATACTAAAATTATATTAAAAGCACAAGAAATAAACATTGCATATAATTTGTATGACATGATATGGCCTTATGTCTTTATTTCATTATTTCCTTTAATTTATTGTATTTTTTCATACTATATTGTTCAAATTATTGTATCTCATCGATTAATTAGAAACATCAACAAAATTAGACTGCACCATGTACTTTTAATATAAACTTTATTTTCTTCCATTCATGGCTATAGTAATATCCAATTGAAATGTTGAGATTTAAGCTGTTTGTAAGTAGTTAAAAACAGTTAAAAAATTAATCATGCCAACAAAAACACAAGAGAGAACATTCTGCTGCCAACAAAAACACAAGAGAGAACATTCTGCTGCCAACAAAAACACAAGAGAGAACAAGGATACCCTACTTCCCAACAGTTTTCAAAGGCCATATAGAAAGCTATTTCATAATTTCAAAGCTCTGACTTTATATTAACAATTGCAGCTTATGCTGACCGCTATTTTTACTGTTGTTTTGTTAGAAATGCCACTAAAAAACCAACTGCATTATGGTGAGGGACTAATAAGTCCCAAAATAGGCTTTCGTGGCAGTGTCTCATCTTTTAAATAAATGGCATGTTTACCTTTTGGTGATGTCATTTGTTTGAAATTAGTGCAGTACCAAGGCAGCCAGTGGTTAAAGCAGTTATGTGTTAACTAGGCATTTGGAAAATGCAACCACAAAAACATAGGAAAGGTTGTGAAATATCTTCTTTCTAATCTTCAACTAATGCAATATGTGCTATTAATTTTAATAGCATATATTGTGATATACACTTAAAAATTATAATGGACTGTTGTTTCTAGAATTATAATGCAGAATACACATTTTCATTTTCAGAATGACACCTGAATTTTTTTCATTTGATATTGTTTTTAGGCTCTGTCTGGTAAGGCATTCTGACAGGGAGAATTTGTATGATAATTCTTGAAATGCCAGTGCATTAAAATTTCTGTACCACATTAATTCTTAATTTAGAGTTACCAGTTCCTACATAATGTTAAGAACTTATATCAGATCATATTACAATTTTATAATTATTGCAAAAATAAAGCAATAAATATTTTATTTTCTCCTTAGTGCATGAATATAAATGCATTTATAATAAAGAATATTTGAAGAAATAGAAATTTGTTGAAAATGATTGCTTTCCCTTGATGATAAAGTTGATTGTATAGTACAGTTAATTATATCACGTGGCATCTTTAAATATAGGACTTGGTGAGCATGGTGATATTATAAGATCACTTAAAATCACTTGTCACTGCTGGCTTTTCAGCCTCAAGCATTTTTTTTTTTATTATTATTTAATATCATTTTATTTAAAATTTTAAAATAAATTCTGTTTTAACTCAAGAATACTATAACAGTAAAATATTCATTTGCACTTATAGATTGTGAAAGCAGCCAATGAAAACAGTAGTGTAGTGTGAACTACTAACATTTGTAATTTCCTTCAATTTTGATCCTTCGACTAGATTTTGATATAAATTTAACAAATGTTTTGAATGTCAACCCAAAAATTGTGCTCAGCAAATTTTTATGAACTTGAACGAAAACGGTGGCATTAATGTATCTACCTATCTAAGTTCTGTCCCACATTTCTTTGGGATTTAGTTTGCCCTAGCTTTCTTTTCCAGAGTCTGTTTTGTTCTAGATTTCAACCCTGAAAGTCTGGTCACGCTAATGTATGTATAATGGAAGACTTTTAAGCTCTTTTTTTTGTGGAAAATTACAGCAAAATTTAAGTCAGTTTTAAACTGGTGACCAACGTAGGGCCTAAGAGATTTTTATTGCATTTAGTAGTTATTTCTTATGAGGAAATATGAGAATTCTTATTAGGAATCTTATAGGTTATCATGCTCCAATGGAGACTTACATGGAATTAAGCCGCCTTTCCCAAGATAATGAGCTTCATCAGCTTCCCAGTGATCACTCTGTTAATGTATGTGTGGGAAAGGAATGGTATCGCTTTCCTTCAAGTTTCTTCCTTCCAGACAAGTAAGAAGATTTTTTTTTGTTTCCTTCTATAATTTTTAAGTGTAAATTTGGAATGTCATGTTTGTGAAAAACTTGGAATTTTTAAGTTAAAGATATTTAATAATTTCACTTGGCTGATATCAATACTTTTGAAAAAAAAAAGGCTTTGTTTAAAGCCTTTTTTTTTTCAAAATCCTTCGACTAGATTTTGATATAAATTTAACAAATGTTTTGAATGTCAACCCAAAAATTGTGCTCAGCAAATTTTTATGAACTTGAACGAAAACGGTGGCATTAATGTATCTACCTATCTAAGTAATTTTTAAGTGTAAATTTGGAATGTCATGTTTGTGAAAAACTTGGAATTTTTAAGTTAAAGATATTTAATAATTTCACTTGGCTGATATCAATACTTTTGAAAAAAAAAAGGCTTTGTTTCCTTAACAGTTGGCATTTGCAATTTCTGAGATCAGAGTTTAGAGGTCAGCTTCCGAAATTATACAGTAATCTGCCAAATGCAACAAGAATCATTCCTGATCACATGAATGACCAAAACTTAGAAGAGTCTTCAAGATATGTAAGGCTTTCTTAATACAGTATACATAAACTATGAATGTTTTGATATATTTCATAAATGTATATTTAATGGTTCTTTCTTGAATTAAATGAATTGAATGTTTAATTAAATGTTCCTTTTGAACTAAACTTAACATTTTCACATAAAGAAAATAAATCTGAATTTCAGTTTTCTTTTTCTTTTTGTGTAATATATAACATAAACTTCCTATGTTTCATTATTACATATTTATAATTGCAAAAATAAAAGAATCTGTGATCACTAACAGATGAGTAGCATACAAACCTCCCACTCGATAACAGCAGAAACAAAATGTAAAATTTCCAAAGAAGATTGGATGAAATACACTAACCATGTTTTTTTTGGAAACTACTTTATCGAATCCTATCCTATTGATACCATCACTGAGCACATCCCCTTCAACATGGGGCACCTGTATATGGTGAGGGGATATCCCAGTGACACTGCTGGCTCTTCAGATTTGTGTTGCTGGGATCTATTGACCACACCTGCCCTTGAACTCCTTCACTAATGGCATGTGACAAAATCAAGAACGTGAAGAGGGGAAATGGAGACAGAATAATTGACAGGCAATGTAAAGCAGTCCAAGAAAATCCCTAGTAGGGAAGCTGGACCGTGGATGCTTCTACCAAGAACCCTGTATATGTCTGTTCAGATTCTGGATTGCCATGACTAGAATCTAACATGTTTGTTGTGACTCTTGCACTTGCTGGAAAGGGTGTAGCATGGTGGTTGAGGGGCCCAGCCTTAATACACACACCACTTAGATCCCTGCTTCAACCAAGACAGTAGCTCTTGTGTCAGCACTTTCAGGATCAATCAACTGGCAAGCGTGCTTGATAGGGTCAATTGTACTACAATAGGTCCTGGGACAGGGTCAAGACCTGTTGGATGTATGGGTATAGTATCTGGGTAACTGGCATCCCACTTGTGTATACACTACCTGCTAGTTTGTGAGTGGGCATCCCCTTGTTGGGCTTCATGATGGGTAGAGATCCTTAAAGATACTGAATTTTATTACTCTACTCCTACGAGTAATGTAAATCTTTCTTCTTCCTCTGGGACCTCTACCAGGTGTCTACCTGAACAAGAAACTGAAGTAAACATGAGTAATAAGAAACACCATATAGAAGCTGCATTGCCTTCTGTACCTTGTTTTCTAATTATACACTCAATGAGAAAGGAAAATGTCATCTTTCTTTATGCAGAAGGGAGGGGTTGCTGCATCTCCAAAATTGGTAAAACACCTTAGATCAAGGGGCATCTTAGTAGAAACTTCCTCAGTACTACATTGTGAACTGCCCTCCAAGCAACATCCCTTGGAGGTATTCTAGTGATATATGGAGGATGTCAAAATACTCCTGCATAAAAATGAGCGTGTTTGCTTCTGTTTGCAGGAAATGTATTTAAAGACAAATGATGATCCCACCCTACAGTACTTTACTAACTGTTCATAAGGACAGGATAGCCTGACTCATGGAGGAATTGCAATCCTTGTGGGCCATATATATACCATATATATAGGCCATATATATATATAAGCCATATACCCCTTTCAAATATGTTCAGTTGAACGCCAACTTAGAATCAGTAGCAGTTCGTTTAGCAATGGGGTTCCTCCTCACCACAATCAATTCTATATAGTTTCCTCCTGGAACAAGCATCTCCCAGACAGATTGCGATGATTTAATTTTGCAGTTACCCTCTCCACTCCTACTTTTTTGGAGATATGAATGGATGACATATCCATTCATATCTCCAAAGGATACATATGGATATATGTACAGAAAAATTTCTGTACATATATCCATATGTACAGAAATTAATGAACAAGGTCATATTGTTGAATGTATGCTTGACAATAATGACTTTGCCTTATTAAATGTGGGGACCAACACCTATTTTCATCCTCCTGAGGTTGATGGCATATACTTAGAATTTTGGGGGTGTTGCAAGAGAATGCATTGAACCACTATGATTAATTATTAAGGTATTATTGGAAGGTTCCTTTGGGTTGGAAAAGTGCCAAAATATTTCCAGTCCATGAAAACTTTTATGAGTAATTACAGACCAGTCAGTCTAACTTCAGCAATAGGAAAAATCATGGAAACTAAAAATGCAGTACTATTTCCTTCTCCCTTTAAAAAACTATGCTGTGTTTCATTCAGAATACCATTTCTACCAGGATGCTACTGCATCAAAATGTGATTAATGATACTCTCCAGATTGAACTAGTCCTTGAAATTGGGTCCTACACGGGATCTATGGTAGGATTGCTGTTGTTTCTGATTTTCTTAAATGACATTGACAAAGGGATAAAGGAATGATGTCAAAATTTTCAGTTGATATCAGGTTTGGAGAGGACTATCCCTTCAGAACTGCTTGAATGGGTTTCAGTGATGGTCATAAAAGTGATAACTATGTCTTAATTACACAATATGTAAGGTTTCAGAAGATTTGGAGTTTACTGTCCAGGCAGACATGTTATCTCCATGCAAGACTCCACTTGCAGTACTATATCTAAGTAGCCATAGGCTTCCTTGTACCATGTGGCCATTGCTAATACTATGGAGATCATACCTATAATAAAGGCATCAGGCTTTGTAAGGATATTCAAGGAGAGGTGATGTGCTTGTTAAAATTGGCAAAAGGTTGCCCATATGAAGAAGGACAGTATGGCATTAAGGACAAGTTGCTGCTATGGATAAAGGGATAGTTAAATAGGAGAAGACAGAGAGTGGTAATCAACGGACACTGCTCTTCGTGAACTAATGTTATTAGTGGATTTCCCCAGGGTTCGGTGTTGGACCCATTGTTGTTTTCTGTATTTATCAGTGATATTGATGCAGGTATATCAGGTTTAATGTCCAAGTTTGCAGACAATATGAATGTTGACAGGGTTGTTAATGAGAGTATGCACTGCAACAGGATCTAGAAAAGTTGGACAGATGGACTGAGAGATTGCAACTGAAGTTTAACATTGACAAATGCAAAGTACTGCATATGGGTAGCAGTAATCCCAGAGAAATGTCCTAACTGTGTAGTACTACACTCGAGGTCGAGGTAGTGGAGAATGAAAAAGACTTGGGAGTAATTGTGCAGTCAGATATGAAGTTTTTTGAGCAGTGCAGACAGGCTGCCAGAGCAGCTCATGGGGTCATGCCAATGATATACAGGAATTTTGCTAGCACTGACATCTTGAGTGCTACATACAGGTCTGGAGGCCTCATTTTTGGAACAATGTAAAGCTGCTGGAATGAGTACAGAGGAGGACAACAAGATTGGTGAGGGAAACAAAGGGTTGCTCATACCAAGAAAGGCTTAAGTTCTGCAAATTGCAGCGTCTAGAGGCTAGGCACCTGTGAACTGATCTGATTGAGGTGTATAAGGCCTTGAATGGTTTGAGCAAGCTCAGTGCTGATGGGATTCTTCCTCTTGCTTAGGTTATGCAATTTATTTGAATTTATTTTGAATTATAAATTCAAATTGAGGAAAGATAGTTGTAGAATGTGTGCAAATTTTTCTTTAGTTAGTGGGTGTTTGATTGCTGGAATAAACTTCCATCTGTTGTTGTGGAATTTGATAGCTTAAATAAATTCAGGGAAGAACTGGACAAACTTTTGGAAAGAATGGATGGGTTTTTTTCAGCTGATGCTGTGTAAGCTTGCTTTCTTTCATCATATATTTCTACTAATTCTAATGCTAAGGCTAAATTTTCAGGCTACTAAATTTGTTAACTAATCACTTTAGAATGGATCTCATTGAGGTCTGTAATGCCCTGAGAGGTGGAAAGGGAGGGAATAATAAAATAATCAAAGCAAAATTTTCACAGTTATAAATCATGCTAGAACTTAGGGGACTTAATTCAATTTGGTGTTGGGGGGGGTACAGACTGGGTTGTAGGGAGTTTTCTTTTAGCCAATGAGTTGTAAATCACTGGAATAAGTTTCCTCTACGAGTAGTTTTACGCTGACAGTTTTTGGAAAAATCTAAGGTCAGCTGAATGAGCACCTATGTATGAGTGAAATACATATGAAGGGTTTTATTATTATTAATTTTTATTTATTTATATTATATTTTTCTGGTTCATCAGAAGACTAGGACTTATTTGCATCATATGGCAAATAGAGACTCCACTCACAGTGAATGATAAAGTGGAATGATACTTGTTGAATGTACACTGTTCAGCAATGTCTGATACCCCTCATTCAGTTTCCTCTCAAATTTGCAAGAACCCTTGTCACCACCATATCAAAAGTAATGATGTAAAACTAATTTTTTTTTTCTGAAACAAACACTACTGTATGACTGTTTCTGACTGCTCCCACTGAAGCCATCCTATATAGCCTCAGTTATGTTGACAGATGTAATATGGCTTAAGTAGCCCTTGTACTACAAACTCCCATAACAACACATGAACTTTAAATCCTAGAACCTCTGTACCATCTGAGTTAAACCTTTCTTTCTTTAATTAACTTTTATAGGCTGATCATTTTACAAAACATTTGATGTTTTCAGTTCATTCACAGTAGGTTTTTTCTTCCTCTCTCTGTTTATATTTGTACACTAACAGTTGGCATGCAACAAAAGCCTGAAGCACTGCATTGTTTTGTTTTGAGAGTACAATTGCTAGTTTAGGCTAACATATGCTACTGTGTTTTGAAACTGAATGTTATATAAAGAGTATACACAAAGAACTGTTATGTTATAAAGCACATACATATAAAATGAAAATAACCTACAAAAATTTTAAAAGTTCTGGAAACTTTTTACAGTTACTGCCCTTTAATTAATAGTTTTGTTTCCTTATATAATGAAACATATAGTTTGAATCATGATTATTTATAGTTTGTATGTAACTTAATTTTATTTCTGTAATATACATGATAGCTTCTTCTGGTATCAGAGTTGCTCTTGTCTGGATTAAGATAGTTGTGCCAAGACACATGGTGATTGGAAAGCCACTCCCTGTTTTTAAAATGCTGCTGTGGGGGGGTACAAAATCATGAAATTATTCAGATTATGTTGATTATAGAATCTTGCACCATTTAATATCCTTCACCACAGCTATCTTTTTGTTTTCATCAAGTAATTGTTGTTCAATTGAATGTCAGTGATCATGGCGGTGAGCTGAAGAAGTCAGAAATGGAACAATGGATTCTTAAAGGTTGCCATCAAAAACTGATGACAGTGGGTTCTCTGGCAAAAGTGCAATGGAAGATCACCACTTCTGTATTGGATGAGAATATCATAGTAGATCAAGATGATTTTTTCACAGTATGAAATCATGAAATCATACTTAGATGGCTAGGAACTGTCAATAACGACATGAAGGAAATTATTGGGGAAGTCACTTGCAGTGTTCCTTGTAGTCTTCTTTTTTCATATTAAATGGAAGATGTACACTCAGATAGAGAAAGGTTATTGATATTGCTGATGTCTATGTTGAGGTATGAATGTATAAGAAACATTGCTTGATTAAATCTTTTATTCCAGCATACCTTTTTAAAAATTGGTAGTGCCTTTTAAATTTTATTCACTACCAATTTAAATATTAAATTGGTAGTGAATTTTAGAAACTTTCACTGAGGTTTCTAAAATTTTCATAGAGTACAGTGTCATCTGTGAGTAATGATGTTATTTTGTAAATGTTTATGGTACAGTAGAATACCAGTTATCCAAAATATTTGCTTTTATTTCTTCTTCTAATTTCACTCAAAGAAATTTACACATTTAATATTAACTGTGACAAACAAAACAATTACATGAATATAATAAAATCTTGATAAAACAATATAAAGCATTGTTAATGAAACAAAGAAGAGTAAATTTTGTTGAATCAATTCTGTATAATGTAAAAAAAAAAATTTTAGATCTAAATGCTTTTAAATATTAATTAGGGAAAAATAGCTTATTTTGATCTGATTGCGTAAGAACAAAGCACATAAAAAAATAGGAAGTCTGACATGTTTGTGAAAAAAGGCCAACAAGCCAGGTAGATTATTTTTCCATTTCTGTATAACACCAACCACTAATGTGGTTGGTGTTATACAGAAATGGAAAAATAATCTACCTGGCTTGTTGGCCTTTTTTCACAAACATGTCAGACTTCCTATTTTTTTATGTGCTTTGTTCTTACGCAATCAGATCAAAATAAGCTATTTTTCCCTAATTAATATTTAAAAGCATTTAGATTTAAAATTTTTTTTTTAAAATTCTATGAACCCATACACATTCAGAAAACTCACAAAGGAAAGGGTTAAACTATAGAAGCATGCATGGTTTATAATATATAAATAATAAATGCAAATTACTGAAATTTTCTGTCAAGTCAATTCCTGCTTATGTTTTATATACTTTATAGACTGTGCTGAAAATTGATTACCCAAAAAAAAATCAACTGAAATACCTTGGTCCCAGTTGTTTCAGATAAGTGGGATTCTACTGTACTGTGGTGTTTCCAAGTCAGTTATTTGCAGTGCTTTTTATGTGACTGGTGTTTTTTTTTTTTTTTTATTATTATTATTATGTTGTATAGATAGATATAAAGCAGTGCCAATATCTTGTTGACTCAGATTATCCATCAGAGTCCCTATGGGAGCCTAGATATTCACAGAATACACAAGATTGGAAAATTCTTTCTTCTATTTCATTTCTAGATGCATCAAGGTTTGTTTGAATTTCTTTGTCTTCCCTTTAACTTATAATACTATACTAAGTTTTATTTATACACTCACCTGATAAATAATTAATATTAAGATTTAGATATTGAATCTATAAATTAAATATTCATAGATACCTTTATATTATGCTTAAAGAAAATGGCAAAGTAGATTGATATAAGAAATTAAAAAATATTTATATATACCAGTTTATGTATCTTAAAAGAAAAATATCCATTTACAGGTATCTGTCCAGATCAGGGTCAGCAACCTTTTTTGAGTAAAGAGCCATTTTTGATCTAATTAAAAAAAAGAGAATCTGAAGAGCTGCACCTTAGCTCAGGCTGGGAGGAGGAGGGGTGGGGGAGTTTTTTAAGAAATGGAATAGAGTGGGAAGGTGTTTTATTAAAAAATATATTTTGAAATATTTATTAATACTAAAAAAATGTAACAAACATCCAATTAGGTACGAATTAATGTGACTTTTGCTGCTGAACTTCTGGAGCGAGTCTCTCAACATCAGGCGAGTATGCCGTAATTTTCATCTTTAAACATGCTGAGAGATTCACATTGTTCAAATGGTTTCTTGATTTATTTTTAATATAGTTTATGTTAGAAAATATTTGCTCGCAGAAATTTGTCAAACCAAAAACTGAGAGAAGTCCAAACGAAAGTATACTCAAATTTATATACGTATCCAGTAAGCTACTCCACGCATTTAACACAGTTTGGTCTTGCTTTTTCTCTATCGCCATCCATTTGTGTAGAATTGCAAGGGCAGCCTTTTGCCTCTCCAAATCCTCAATTTCAGTTTTAAGACATTTTAGTCTTGCACTCCACATGTCCTTGATTTTTAAGTCCTCTAACTCCATTTCAAATTGTGCTTCATGCGGGCTAAAAGTTAAAGAGCTGCAGTTACATGCCCAAAGAGCCGCATGCAGCTCGCAAGCCGCAAGTTGCCGACCCCTGACCTAGATGTACTTAGAGAAATACAAACAGAGTAAAATGATTACAGTGCAAATTTCAGATACATACCATAAATCTTAACAGATAATAAAATTATTCAATGTCATTTATACAATGTGTATGTTGTTCAACACCAGTGTTAAACAATGATGTGCATTTGAGTATAATTAGTACCTCTTTCTTTTCATGGTGTTGTTACACTAATTGTGAGTGTGATAAAACCCCTGGGCTGTTTTCAGACTATGCTTTGTGGACATGTTTACAGCTAGTATAAAGCTTTAGGAAATAAATAATAGTAATTATTTTACTTTATATTTGCAATTCCCTAGGTGTATATCTGTCAAAGAATATTTTGCTTTTAAGATACATGGATTGGTATACTTATATTCTCAAATTTCTTATATCATTTCACTTTATCATTCATATGTGTGAATACATAAATGATGAAAAATGAGAAAGTAAAGTCTCCAGAGTTGTAATATAAAAATGTAACTTTGAACATAGAATGCTATGTGACAAATTCTAATGTCTATGAAACATTCTTATGTGCTAAATGTGCTTTACCACAGAACTTTTGGCAGTGTGTGGAAAAGCAGCAATATCAAATAATGTTCATAAGAGGTGCCAACTGTTCAACAAATACCTACAGGAAAAATAATATGCACAACCTTCTGGAGCCGGAAAAAAAATTCTAAATTGATTTCGTAAAATATGTTTCACTATTAATGCTCAAATATATTGTCTAATTCTGCAGACACTGAAAAAATGCCATTAGAAGAAAACAGCCTCAGTCTCTTGATGATAAAGACATAATCTTTCATGACAGTGCATCTTTTATCATCTCTCATATAGCATGCAGATGTCCATCTGTTTTCTCACCTTAAGCGACATCTAACAGGAAAAAACTTCCTTACACTTTGCAGTTAATTCAATCATTTCAGTAAAGGCAATCAACTGCATAAGAGATTTAGTAGTAGAAGAGCATAGTAAAAAGAAAGCATAAACATTTTGCCTAACTACTTCTGTTATGCATAAAGCATAAGAGAACACAGTAAAAAAATAAGTTAAACCAAAGTATATATGCAGTAAACTCTGTAAAAGCCAGCACTTTTTATACAATTTGGAATTCTCTAAAATCTGGCACATTTTACAATCTTGAAATATTAAGAATGCAATCCAGCACTCACATCAGTGATTGCATGTCTTTAAGAATTCAGGAAAATAGGATGACATTTCTCCCTTTATATGATACTTGCATGATTATCTTGTCCTTTAATCTGTTTCTGTGGCTCACAGCATTTAGACTGCTGAAATAATGTAATGGTGTTAATTCTTGCAGCAGAAAAAACTTGTCAGTGAGTTTTCTTAGCATCACTACAGTCAGTTCTGCTATAACGTGGTACATGTGTTCCTAAAAATCTCTGCATTATGGTATTTCACACATTAAAAACAACAGGGCTTATGGGAAAAGTAGAGCACTCAACAAAAAAGTTCAGTGTGGTAAGTAAAACACTAAAAAAAGTTAGAAACCCAATAAAATTGCTAACACAGGTTTAAACATCTTAATTTTCTTGGATATTTATATACAGGTGACCCACGCTTAACGCTGATAAAGAAAGTTCCAGAAAAACAGAGCACTAAGTGAATTCACACTAAGTGAGCGCTGCATTCCCATATAAGGTAACGTGTATTTCTGAGTTGTGGTCGGTGCCATAGGATATTTCCTAATAAATAATAAACGGTAGTGAAAAGATGCACAAATGTCGGTCAAAATATTTAATATTCAAATATTTGTACATATAAAATATTCTGCATTACATGCATATATAATTATATGGTAACTACTTACATATCAAAATTAAACTTAAAATTTCAATTAAAATCATGAATTTAATTGATCTTAATTGATTTAATTTAATTGATGAATTTCATCATGAAAAATGTGTTGATTTTGGGTTGTACTTTGGCCCTCTTCCTGATAAACTAAACGGAGTTTTAATTTTAAATCACCCGTAGCGTTACAAGCCAACAATAAAATCAACCGATCCTTTGCCGTTTTGAAACCTGGCATGTTTTTTTCTTCTTTCAATATGAAACTTCTTTTAGGCATTCGTTTCCAAAAAAGTCTTGCTTCATCTGTGTTAAAAACTTGTTGGGAAGTATAACACACAGTATAACACATAATACCCCTCTTCAATAATTTTAGCAAGATTTTTTTTTTAAAGTTTCGGCTCGTTGATCTGCACTTGTGGCTTCTCCCTGGATTTTAAATCTATTCAACCAGCCCTTACTAGTTTTAAATGGTTCCACATTTTTTTTTTTTTTTTTTAGGTGAGTTTTTTTCAGATCATTATATAGGCTAATCTCTCTCTCTCTCTCCCTCTTTTTTTTTTTTTTTTTTATAATATTTAACTTAACTGAATCCTGTATTGGATGTTATCTTCAATAAAATTAGTTAGTCTCCATTTCGATCCTAATAGCCGGCCTAGCTCTAGTTGCTTGCAGTGGAACAGCTGTCTTTCCTGCTGCTAAAATTAATTCTTTATTTTTTATAATTGTTCTTACAGTTAAACTTGCCAGTCCTAAATTATGGCACACATCTGCATGTCATTGACTGGAATCCGTTCGCTTAAAAACGTCTAATTTAATTTTCAAATTCAGTCTTTTTCTTATATTTGTAGTCTTCGTACTGCATCCAGACGTTGCTTTTTCATTCTTATCTGCCATTATTAACTCTTTGAAAATGTAACTGCGTTGGTTGCATTAATTACGATACAATGTTCTAGTAAACTGTTCGTTAAGCATGATGTCTAATACTGTACTGAGTGATGACTAGACTTCGGATAAATGCATATAACGCAAATATTACAAGCAATATACTTGATAATTTTTTAAAATGTTGATCTCGGAGCTACATAAGTCACTGTACTGCAATTAAATTAGCATGCGAGAAAATTTCACTGAGCGTGGGAAACATTTTAATGCTGTTTTGCTACTCATTTTCAAGCTATCGACTCCATCAAATGAAACGATTTCATTAAATATACCAAAAGTGCAATCTGTAAAAAGAGCATTATAGTGATTTGTGACAGCATTATAGTTAGATACGGGTTATACTATAAGAACAGCGTTATAGCGAATCAGCGTAAAGTGAACTGCATTATAATGAGGGCCTGCTGTATAAGATAAAATTGCTATGGCAGCCTGTTTCGGGACTAGCTTCTCCCTCATTAGATAAGAAGTTGTCTGTATTGTCAACATGTAAGCAAATCAGTTGTAAAGTTGTTACAGTGTATGAAATCAGTTTTCCAAGTTGTAATATAGTTAACACTATCCTTTGAAAATAGTTCAGTACCACAGCAACTCGTTGCAAAGGCAAGTTTTTTTTTTTTTTTTGCTGTGACAATTAAAATTGCTGCATTATCCATGCCATTTCCCAATGAAATGACAAAATAATTATGTTAAATATTTATGATGTAAAGAAGTGAATTGTTTGTGCTTAATATTTATGAAATGTGCTTCTCTAAAACTATTTAACACACTAGGTCATACCTCTCAAAATCCAGGTCATACCTCTCACTCCCCGAGGGTGCCAGATTTTACTGTATATCTGAATTATTGTAATCCAAAAATATAGCCACTAAGGAAGTGCAACAGATGAAAAGCAAAAGAACAGAAATCAGAATGCTTAAATGGTTGGGATGAATAATAATAAGGAAAAAACTTTATAGAAATGAAAATATGTGGAAATAAATGGTGGTGAAGAATGTCCTTAGCAGTGATTATGGGGGATCTGCTTAATTAGCTTCTCAATTTCTCTATCGCTGCTACAAGATATAACATTGAGATCAAAAATAAGATCATTTGACAAAAGTAAATCAAATTCTGAATTGGAAAGTTCATTTCTCAATTTCTTCATCAGAAAAGGCTTTACGAGATGTTGACACTGGGACTAAACACCGTTTCTGGCAGATAGTAAATATACAGTGAATACTAAAAATGAAGAAAAACTAGAGCCATCAACTATTAACAATTGAATGTAAATGTTCAATTAGTTCTGATTAGTTCATCAATTTTTTTATATGAAGTATAAATAGAAAGTGGTTCAGTAATTACACCAGAAGAGTGAGAAAACAAGCTTTATAATTAGCAAAACAGAACAGCATGTTTGATGAGATGTTTGACTGCAAAGGGTTAAGTGTATGGAAAAATATGCTTTGCATTGTAAACTTAATTTTTAGGAAAGCATTGTGACTAAAAGTTGTTCTACTGCCTGTATTTATTTTTAAAGAAAAAATTTAGATTTTTCAGTAGTTTGTAAAGTACAAATGCTGATGATGTGAAGCCAAAACATAATTTTTGGCTTCACATTATCCAAAAATTACTGCATCATTCTCCTATCCAAGGTACTCTCTACTATCTCCCCTCCATTGAACTGTAGCAAGCCTATGTGGAGGTGAATGGGCATGCATTTAGTTCAGTTAATATTAGGCTTGGTGCTACCGATGTGGAAAACCTCAAGCCAGTGGCAACTCTTCTTGTCATCTGCAGAATTAGGAGTACAGTAAACTTTCAGAATAATGGCATTTTCAGGAATTCAAGGTGCCATTATTTCAATTTTTCCGTTATCTAGAAAGTTTAATATATTTAATGCAGAAATAATGAGGCTAAATAATAGTGAAATTAAGAATGCAATTTTATTAACTGCACATAAAAAAAAAAATGAACATCCAGTGTTGACGATCCAATGTTATATTCTGCCATTAATACACTCCTGCTTATGCCCCCATTCTATTTTGTGTATTATATCAAGTTTAGTTAGCACAGTGGTATCATCATTGTCCTCCCAACACCGGGTGAAAAAGGCCCGGGTTCGAATCCCATCGATGATGTGAGGAACTTTAATGGGCTTTCTTCACTCTGGGGCTGAGTTAGTTGGTCTCAGGCGTATATAACAAGGTTTTTCCCTCAGCAACTGGGTTTTTCGTCCAGCAAAACAGGCAAATCGACCAGAGAATACATGCAATTTACAGACATAATACACATGAGTATATGAATTAACTCTCCGGGTGACCCTAACGTAATACTTTGGATTATATCAAGTTTGTCACTAAGCTTTAATGTTATTTTCTTCTCTGTATGAGGTTTATTAACTTTAGGAGCCATAGTGAGGAGTTTTTAATATAAAATAAATGTAAAACAGCGGTATGATCCATGATATCAGTACAGAATTCACTTTCAAAATGGTGAACATAAACAAATACAGTAATCACCTGACTTGCCATTTTCTTTTTTTCGGCACTGCAAGACATCTGCGCTGTCTGTAAACATCCGATCTCAATGTGCTGGTAGCTCGAATGTTCTGCTATTTGTGGTGCTGTTATTTTGATAGTCTACTGTATAAACGTCCTTGTTTTAATGCAATGTCCTTCCTACCAAAAAGCTGTGAACATCATGACCAACTGCATAGAATCAGCTTTGTAATTGGCAGCAGCATGATTTTCCAGATGATCCTTCATTCAGCTTTTGTGACTCGCCAGTATAGCTTGCATCACAATCTGAGGACTGCATTTCATGTATATAACCTAATACACTCCTATTCTACTCCTCACTTTTTGGGCTATAGTTGAGCAGATGTGACTTAAATTACATTAGTGAGGCAGTGCTTTGCATGGTTAGGTAACTGTTTTCCATTGTTACTTGATAGTTTCTGTATTTAAGAGGTAGCCACTAACAAGATAACTTCAGACTAAATCTATCAATAGCTCCTGATTTTATATTTTATATCTTCATTTCTGTCATTTTTAATTTTCCATTGGTTGTACAGATTTTAACATTTAGCATTAGTAGTGGCAAATGATGCAAGAAAGCAAGCTTATGCAGCATCAGCCAAAAAAAAAAAAAAAAAAACCTCCCATTTCACCTATTCATTCCCTCCAATAATTTGTCTAGTTCTTCCTTTAATTTATTTAAACTCTCAACTTCCACAAAAACAGATGGAAGTTTGTTCTAACAATCAACCACCCATTGGCTAAAGGCAAGGTTACGCACATCTATTCTGCAACTGTCTTTTCTCAATTTGAATATGTACCCCTTCATGTGGGTGATTTGAGCAAGAGGAAGAATCCCATCAGCATTGAGCTTGCTCAATCCTTTCAAAGCCTTACACACCAAAATCAGATCACCTCATAGGTGCCTAGTCTCTAGATGCTGCAGTTTGCATAACTGAAGCCTTCCTTGGTAAGTGCATCCTTTGTTCCACTTACCAATTTCGTTGCCCTTTTCTGTAATCGTTCCAACAGCTCCACATTGTTCCTAAAATGAGGCCTTCAGACATGTATGCAGTACTCAAGATGTCGCCTGACCATTGCCTTACACAAAGGAAAAATCCTCCTTATTCCTGCTAGCAAAATTCCTGTATATCATTGACAATACCCCCATGAGTTGTCCTTGCAGCCTGTCTGCATTGCTCAGAGAACTTCATATCTGACTGCACAATTACCCCAGGGCTTTTTCATTTGCCACTACCCTGAGTGTAATACAACACAGTTAGTACATTACTCTGGGGTTACTGCTACCCATATGCAGTACTTTGCATTTATCGATGTTAAACTTCAATTGCCATTTCTCAACTCATCTACCTAACTTTTTTTAGATTCTGTTGCAGTAGCACACTGTCATTAACCACCCTACCAACCTTTGTATCATCTGCAAACTTGCACATTAAGCCTAATATGCCTTCATCAATATCACTGATAAATACAGAAAACAACAATGGGTCCAACACCGAACTCTGGGGGAATCCGCTAATAACATTAGCCCACGAACAGCAGTGTCCATTGATTACCACTCTCTGTCTTCTCCTACTTAAGCATCCCTTTATCCATAGCAGCAACTTGCCCTTATGCCCCTTACCGTTAAAGCAGCAACTTCCCTTTAATACCTCTCCAATCTGTACAGCAGTCTTCCATGTGCAACAGTATCAAAAGCTTTCCTGAAATCCAAGTATATAATATCAAAATTATTTTTTGCATCCAGTTCCTTTGTGACCATTTCATAGTAGCCAAACAAATTGTTCAAACAAGATTTCCCCTTTACAAACCCATGCTCTGAAGTATTTAAAGTAATATATTTGACTTTATTACCATCTACAGTCTTTTATTAGATACTGATAAAAGTAAAAATTATAATGTTCTTTATATTTTTTAATTATTGACTTAACAGTGTGACCTTTTAGGAAATATTTATATAATTTAATATAATATCTTCAGAAGACCTTCCAGACCTTTTATTTTGTTTTCTTTAAAATTTTGTTTAAAAACATGTTAAAAATAATATTTAAAATAATTGCTTTTCTCCCTTCCCCCCCATTTTTTTTTATAGGTCATCAAGGTTATTAAGAGCATTTTACATTCCATTTGTGACAGACTTTAGGTGTGCCTACATAGATTATAACTTGTTGCAGAGTACAAGGATACATGAAAAGAAAACATTAAAGAAAAAAAAATCTGTGACTAGTCATTAGAAAGTCTCCATAATTATTCACAAAAATGTAAGAATTGTCTGGCAAACAATTTATCATTGATATGAGATTTATATTTCTGACTCCTTTTGTGGAATGGAACCAATTGGTATTCAGTTTCAATTTTGGCAGTACATAAGTAATCCTCATTTATAAAATCTGCTTTCTCTATATAACTGCCATGTTAAAAATTAGAATAATTAAGCAGTTTATATGTTGTTTCTGTACTACATTGTACTGATTTGAATTTTATATTAAGGTAATGGGGGTCTTTTTCTTCCCTTTCTGGGAATGCAATTCCAAATTGTCTTGGTGCATTTTATATTAAAAGAAATTTAGTTGAAATGTTATCTGTTATTTAAAAGACAGATTATTTAGAATTGTTGTGTCCAGGGCTATCATAATGTGACTTTATCATATCTTCTCCTGATATCTACTTTTCAAGAAGATTAGAGATTGTTATGGCCCATCTTTGTGGCCAACTCAGGGCATCCACATTCCACAATGGATAAAATACTACAGTTCACTATAGTTCTATGCAAATTCCTTACCATCGATCCATATGTATGTATCTGTGGTAAAGACTCCTTTACCCTTATAGGGTGCTGAAACATAAGATTGTGCAGTAGATATCTTTTATTTGTGCAGTCAGTATATGGACGAAATCTCATCACACTTCTTTTTTATTTTATAACCACTGGATCAGTGTTTTTCCAAAACTGAAGGTGCTTTTTGTGTCATATGCTTTGTCACGTTAGGAATTGTATATTTATTTAAGTGTGTGATCATGAAATCACTGGAAATTTCATATTTTATTCCTTCTATTTCAAGTTAGATTAATGAGAAAATTGTGCTTTTTTTTACTCTGCCTTCTTGAGAGTACATATCTGGATATCACAGATTTTTATAAGAAGTAATTCTAAACGAGAAGTAGTTTGAATATTCAAATTACAAGGCAGAAATATCATATATCAAACTTTTTAAAGCTGTTGTATAATCAGATGTATTTGCTCTGAACAAATCCTGTACACCTATTAAGACTTCAGATCCATTTCTTGGTTCTCTTTGATATGTTAACGTTTCACTGTTGATCTCAGCCAAATTAATTGTTTGCTATATATAATGTATGGTTATAAAACTTACAAATGTGTTGTAGATTATATTGTTTATTATACTATGAAAATGATGGTTCTAAATGTGCATGTTAGGTTTATTTTCAATTTTTAAAACCATATGATAAAGCAGTTCATATTAAAGATTTGCATGATAATATTTTTCAGAGATGTGCAAGATTTGTTATCAGTCTCATTTTTATATTGTTAAATATTTGTGGTTTTGTTAATTAAATTTTTATCATCACTTCCATATCGAAATTCACTGTGGACTAAGCTGGTTTTAAAAATAATCGTGAACAAAATATAAAATTAAAACAAAAATGTATTTATATGTTACATGCTGTGTAAGATAAAAATTTAAACAAATAAAGATAGTTTCTGCTGTTGATAGCTGGCTGACAATAGTAGCAGAGCCAGACTGCAATAGAATGTCAGAATAAAAAGAAAAAAAAAAAAAAAACAGTCGAGTAATATTACATTTTGTGTCATTGTAATTTCTGTATACAAACAGCGATAGTATGTATGGCAGCCACACATACACAAAACACACACCTGCAACTAATATATATATAAAATAAATAATAATTCTACAGCCACTGTCAATCCACTGCAGGATGAAGGCCTCAACAAGTTACATTGAGGGAAATTAACCATAATCTTCCATGCTGGTCTAGTGCAGGTTGGCAAATTGACTATATTTAGCAGTCTGGGGCTTGAACCGCTGTCTGCTCAAAAGGCATGTGCTATTGCTTTCTCTCTCCTGATCACTTGGCTACAGAAATCCTCCGGAGGAGGTTTACTGGCCCAGTTTCTTAATATCATATGCACTACTTTCTTGAATTTGATTAATTTAGTATTATGAACCTTTTAGTTTCCGTAATCATGCTTTTAAAGATATTCACTTTCTCTTGATTTTACTTGCCATTTTAAAAAATGTGAAGGAAGCTTATGATGACAGTTTTGGTCATAATTTTAACCCAATATTATTTTAAAGTGTGTGGTACTCATAATTTATTCTATCTTAACAAGGCGCCTCCGTAGCCAGGTGGGAAGGAGCAGCTGTGCGTAGCACACGCTTCTTGATTAGACCGGGGTTTGAGCCCGTGACCACCAAATACAGAGGATGTGGCAAGGTCAGGGAATGACCACCGCATGTTCCCGGAGCAATATGGCCTTAGTTGCTAATGCTCCTAAAACTAAAACAACAACAACTATCTTAACAAAAGACATGGGACACTTATAAATAAACATGTTTTTAAAAACAGTGTTTAAATTATTAATTTACGAACTGTCTTTGCAGGATATTGTCTGACAGACTTAAACAATCAGTCTTTTTTGTATTATATATAGAATAATAGTATATGTTTGATTTACATATTATATAAATCGTTCATGTTTATATAGTTGAGTTAAAAATTTGTATAATGGTGTTATTTTTTCAAAATTAATTATTTATGTTGTTAATTACTTAAAAGGTAAAAAAAAATTATTGTTCCTAAACCTGCATTTTCATTGGACAGTCCTATTATGTGGGCAATATACACAAACATTTAATTATTGAAAAAATAGTAGCCTGTTAGTTCATCCCTTGGCCATGAAGATTGCTTAGTGAATTGTTGAAGAATTTTTTGAAAATATTTACTCTGTAATGGCCACTATTCCAATGTTATTTTCTTTGTACCATGCATTCATAATCCTTGCTTGGTAACATAGTTTGTTATTGTGTTGGACGTTGGTAAGGGATGCTTCCATAAAATTGTCCCAATGCATGCCACACAGAATTTCCAATCAAAACAATGTAGTATGCAGCAATCATTGTTCCATACACTATGACCAGTGGATTTAGTCCATACCACAAGAAATACCACCAGATAATGACACCTGCTCCTAACTTCATAATTGAGACAACACACTTAGTAAGCATTTTCCAGAAATCTGTTTTACCCAAACATCTGTAAAACTGGAGAAGCATGTATAGAATAACTCATTGCTGTCAGAACCAATTTCCTTTGATTTACAGTCCAGATTCAATGTTCTTTGATCCATGCCAGCCAATATTGTGCATATGTATTTGTTATCCAAGGCTTGTGGATTGCAAATCTATGGATTTCATGAATTCATGGCATGTAACTCTCTCTCTCTCACACCCACTGAAGTGATGAGACGAGTTCAAACCTGGAGAGACTGGAGTCTGAATCTCGTCAACAATGTGATGAATTTTTATGGCACTTTTTCACGACATAGCTCGTTTGGTCTTTGGCGAAGGTAATGTGGATTTGTTTTAATGGAAACTCGAATGTTTCATCCAGCAAACTGGCAAATTGACTATGGAACACACAATTTACCGGTAATATATGTGACACAATATGGCCTTGGTCAGTGTGCCTAAAAAAAAAAAAACTGCTTCATACACATGTATTTTTCTGTTTGCATAAAACTAGCCATTTTATTAGGTATTACCAAATGCATTATGTACGCTATATTGATTATGGAAACCTTATTTTATTTACAAAGCTTACATTTTCCAAAAATGCTTAATTTAATAGGAGAAATTACTTAAAAGATATATATTTGATGAAATCCCTATGCACAATTCCATATGGGCTTTTTCTAAATGTTTGCATCTATTTCTTTACTCAATTTCAAGTGTACAACTTCACCCTGCTATGGACATATATGCCAGTGGAGTATATAAAAAGTAATAAAATGAGAATAATATTTGTGCAGTGGAATACAAACAGTAACAAGTAAGTTTAATGAATAGGAAATTAAATGGTGGATGTCAAGGAGGAACCGATTTTTTATTCCTGGGAAATTTTGGGAATTTATCCCATTCCCAAAATTTGCATGAGTTGTGGTACTGCAACTGTCACTAAGTTCCCAAGGGATACCGGCTGGAGTCCATCATGTGGTAAGTTTGCTGGAAAGTGATAATGTTCTATAGGTCTTATTGCTATACAGTTGTTCAATATATATGCTAAGCCAGTTCATAAGATCTGCTATATTGGATAGGAATATTTAGACTTCTCAGCTGGTCATAATTGGAGTGTAGTGGCCTCGCCTCAATTCCATGTGTAAATCCACATTATCTTATATGGAACAGTTTATTTGGGTAAACATTAGGTGCATCTATTCTTGATGTGCGTAGTCTTACCAGGACTGATATTATTCCTGATTATGATTAATTCCCGGATGTTTGTCTGTTAAAGTGGGTCTAAATGATGCTTATTTAGATTGTAAAAGATTTTCCGAGTGTCTGCCACTGGATCCAGTATTCAATACTAGGGTAGCTGACCCTAGTATTGAAAAGTAGTAAAAGGTAAACTGCAGCCATTATCAATCAACTGCAGGATGGAAGCCTCAACGGTTCATGTTGAGGGAAATGGACCATAATGGTCCAGTGCGGGTTGGCTGATTGACTGTATTTTGCATTCGGGGGTTTTAACCATGGTCTACTCAAAGAGCAAGTGCTTCTGCACTCCCGCTCCTGACTACTCAGCTATGGAGTGGCAGGATTTTAGGAGCATCAGCAACTAAGGCCATATTGATTCATGTATACTGTCTATAAATTGCGTGTTCTGGGGTCGATTTTCTGTTTGCTACATAAAAAATCTGTTTCCAGAGTAAAGGCCATGCTACCCTTCCCCTGAGATCGACTAATTTAGCCATGTGAAAAAGCCCCATTAAAATTCTTAAACTCATTGACAGGACTTGAACTCAGGTCTCTTCCACCTGGTGTGGAGAGGAAGATGATTCTACTGAGGTAGCTTTTGATTTGAGAGGACAATTCAGAAGACAAAATTACAGACATGTAGAGGGCAATTGAGGTGATACATCTTGGGAAATTGTGTTATAAGGCTTGCTCTCATAGGTAGCACAGTTAGCAGAATCGCTATTGTCCTCCCACTAGGTAGAAAAGTATTGAGTTTGAGTCCTGTTGATTACAAGGAATTTTTATGGGTCTTTTTTGCAATGTGGCTGAGTTAGTCTCAGGCAAGAACAGCATGTTTTTTCTCTTGGAAACAGGTTATCCATCTAGCAAACAGAAAATCGACCATAGAACGCAATTTTTACAGACAGTATACGCAGAGCAACAAGGCCTTAATCGCTGATGCTCCTAAACCCAACAACAACATGTTATGAAGCTTAGATATTGGGTATACTTACCTCACTCACCTGTATCTACAGTGGCAGACAAAAAACTGCATCACCTTAAAAAAAGTAACATTTATAGCGAAACAAGATATTGTTTGATTACAGTCATTTTGTTTGGTGCAAAGCAAAGGTATTGTCAGATAACGCTTCTAATGCATCAGACAGTAATTGCAAGGTTTCAGCCTTTTCTATAAATACAGCATTGGAAGGGTATACATGATCATTAGTATCCTGTTTTGCGGAGGTGTAAGCATGGTTCCATATGTTCGGTTGATATCAAGAAAAAAACGTGTAGCTGTTGCTCTGTCCCAGGAGGGGTTTCTATACATGCCATCGCTGATAAAATAGGCTGCCACCAGTCGAAAATATCCCGGGTGTTGAAATTAAAGTGTGAAACTGGTGATGTGAAGAGATGGCCTGGATCAGGCGGTATGAGAATGACTGCCTTTCGAAGATCGATATTTGAAACGGCTATGCCTTCATAATCGCCATGCTAGTGCTCCTGATCTAAAACTGCACTTTGAGATGGCATCTAAATACAGCATGTGGTCTGCATGCCTAAATGCCCAAGAAATAGCTTTGTTGACCCAGCAAATGAAGAAGTGACTTGCTTAGGCTAAAACGCATGTTCATGGACAAAGAGCAATCGGACCTCGTCTTTTCTGACCAATCGAAATTCAGCCAGCATTGCTCGGATGGGAAGCGATATGTCAAGACGAAAATCGGAGGCATACCATCCTGACTGCATAACACCAACTGTAAAGTTCTCCGCCGGTCAGATGGTCTGGGGATGCATAACAAGTAAAGGGGTAGGGCGAATTAAGTTTTTTAATGGAATGTTGAATGCAGAAACCTACACTGCTATCTTGGAGGAGTGCCTGAAACCCGTTATTAGGGATCACACAGACGTCAAAAACTGCATTTTTCAACAGGACTCAGCACCTTGCCACACAGCAAAATTGGTAAGTTTTATGCAATTTAGGTTTAATGATGAGTGTCTTCTTGTCTCACAAGGCTTAAAACATACACCAATGCTTTCTCTCGTTTTTCTCCATTAAGGTACAGCCATATCTCAGAAATGCTGGCATTACAGTGTTGTTGGGCTGGCCCAGCAACAGTCACATTTGAACCCTATTGAAAATTGCTGGATCATAATGTCAAAAATTGCTCAGAAGAAGCCAACAAGTAAGATTCAGCTGTAGGAGAGCATTGTAAGAGTGTGGTACCACGAAATTGGGCAACCGTATATCCAGAAGTTGATTAATTCTATGCCAGGTCGTTGCAAGGCTGTAATTGCAGCTCTAGGAGGAACAATAAAATATTGACTTATTTGGCTGATTTACAGTACATTATACTATTACGTTAACTTATCATTTCAGTTTGTACACGTAAATGCAATAAAATGTATGTTTAGTTGTCATGCAGTCATGACAACCAAACAATCATTTGCATGATTTCTCATATATCCATTAATTACGCATTTTACCCTTTGGGAAGATATTTATGGCAATTAAGTAGATCAGTTGGAGTCTTTTTATTGGATTTCATTCACAAAGATATATATCCCATCGAACAAATGCATTTCGAACATTTCTGCAATCCACAATGCAGCGCAAAACGCATTATTTGCAAAATTAACAAGTGAGGCAGTTTTTTTGTCTGCCACTGTATTAACGAATGACAGTGTTCCCCAATGAACATCATGTCATGTACAATTGATTTCATCATTTGTTAGTGGACTGTCCTCACTTTCTAAATGTCAACTTAAACACCTTTAATTCATCTGCTAATACTCAGCCATCACTAACATTATTGCAGATTCTTGGAGATGATCCTAATAAGAAAGCACTGTTTACTTTTCTAAATCGTATAGGAACATATAAAATATAATAGTTATTACAATAAAGTTAGTATTTCATATTAACTATTAGAAAGACACAATATATTCATAGCAGCCTTTGTGTTTTTAAATTCCACTACATTATAAGGCTTATATAGTAAACAATGGTAAGTTCTTGTGTTGCTGTCCAGAGAGCCGCAAGGGTCCGTGAAGAGGCAAGTTCTTCATTCCATGTGACTCCTGAAAAGGAGTCACATGGAATGAAGTGTCACTGGAGTGTGGTTTGGGCATGGTCTATTGGTTGCAGTCCCTGGAAAAGGAACATTATGTGGTACATTGACATTTTGGACAGTTCTGCTCTTCCTATATTGGCTTCTTTGGTTGGTTGGCTGGTTTCAGACAAATTAGCGATTGAGACTATATTGCGCTATAAACTGTATATTATGTGTAAATTTCGTGTGTTCTGTGGTCGGTTTGCTGGATGAAAAACCCCTAGTTTCTCGGAGAAAAATCATGCAATCCTCACCTGAGACCACAGAATAATAAGTATAGATTGTCAACTTCCACAAAGTATTAGCAGCGCCTTGCTTGACAACTTGGCAAAACACTCATTTCTTTTGTGTGTACATACGAGACAGTCATATGTTTTGCCAATATGAATAAATTACATAGATATTTTTGAAAGAAGGGAGTGATATTTGTACAACAGCTGGCCGATTGACGTGGTGGGAATGAAATAGCGGCTAAATACAAGAAGAGGAAAAGCTAATTGTCGCCACAGTCTAGCTCACTGTCGATGCACTCTTGTCACTGCAAACTGTGCTGCAGCAGCATTATCAGTGGCGCGTTGCAGTGGCTACACGGTGGACTTCTGGACTGCGGGCTTCTCCTTATGCAAATTTTGGTAAGTTAACTTTAATATAATAACACTTGTGTACACTTAGGTTACGGAAATTAGCTAAAGTATGAAATGAAAATAAACCGAAGTTGGCTAAATACGTGTAGTGCACCACCGATACAGTCACCTTATAGCCACCGCAAACCACACTAGCATTATCGTAGTGTGTTGTGGCAATGACTATAGTGCGCTGCGGTGGCTACAATACTTAGCCGAAAGACCTCAAACAACAACCTATTTACCTAGGTAACCGGTGGCGGCGCCGAGATCGTTTTGTTTTGTACTACCATGGTCGTCTATGGAAGTTGACTATCTGTATTAATTTGTGCTTAAAGATCGTCTTTTGAAATTGCTTTAATCTCCTTTCAATATTTACTAAGAGAGATATTCAAAACACTTACCCTACGTGTAGGACCTTTCTAATAATCTCCAAATTTTCTACTTCTAAAAATTATCTTGCATAAACTCAAAATACAGTAAAGCTTTCGTTACCTATATTATATAGTTACTTAGATCGTTTACAGATACTTTGCTATGTTTACTATGTAGTTCGATTCAAATAAATCCATCAGTAATTTATGTTTTGTGGGATATTTGTTGAGCATATTAATTCTCCCATTCTTATTGCCTTTAGGGATGATGTTTTTTACATACTGGACTTCGGAAGACCATTGAGAAAATTTTGTTCCCGCTGCAATCAGGGGAATGAATGGAACCGTTCATATGTGAGGTGTGTGATCACAAATTTCGAAGACCGAACTAATATATGGGAAATGATTAAGCTTACCAGCTAATCCGATGGATCCTTGACACTATATACTAGTTCCAACGTCCCTGCAACTTCTGGAAACATTCCTGTTAGGTTCTTCTTTACGAATTGCTAATAGTTCTTGTGTCGCATTCTGAATAATTTCCTCAGTCGTTGCAAATCTGTGACCGTTCAATGGCGCTTTTTAACCTTGGGAAACAAAAATTCACAGAGAGTTAAATCTGTTGAGTGATGAATTACTTTTGCAGTGATGAATTACTTCCCAAGAAAATCTTAAATGGAAGTGTGCAGGGACGATGTCATGATGCAAGTGCGAATTCATGGAACCCCACTTTTTCTGGTAGTTTTCCTGAAGCACATTGCACAATCACCATAGAACTGTTTTGTAATATCTCTGGTTCACTAGAAATATGCTCTATGAGTAAAAAAAAAAAAAAAAAAAAAAAAAAAAAAATTATAAACATAACCTTTGCATTTAATTGAGGTGTTGCTTTTCTAGGGACTGAGAAGACGAAGTCATCTACTGAGGAAGCTGAGCCTTCCTTTGCCAGTCATAGCCATGCTACCCACCCAAGATCGGTAATCAGCAATGATGGAAGAACCAAGGTGTAAGTCAGCAGCAGAACGTTGACGAAGCTCCTGACATTCAAGAACTCGCCACTGTTTGTGGTCATTGGTGAGGTCATTGGATCAGTTGGAGTCTTTTTATTGGATTTCATTCACAAAGATATATATCACATTGAACAAACTTGGCTGAAACGTGTCGCATTACTAACAGTACTAACACTGTCTCATTACTAACACTAATTCACTAATTTATGCTAATCTTGACACACCAATAAATTTTAGGACAGGAGACAATTCCTGTTCGTTTTGCTGGTTTCAATTTTTCGTGGGTTTTGGTGGCACTTTTTACTAATTTGAAACAAATTTTGGTGCAATTCACTGCTCAGTAAAGTAATTCATTTTAAAATGCGATGAAACACGTTATTGTTGTAAGCGCATCAGCAACTCAGGCCATATTGCGTTATATATGATGCCTGTTAATTGCTTGTGTCCTGTAGTCGATTTGCTATTTTCTGGACGAAAAATCCGAGCTTCTGGGTGAAAAAACAATGCTACCCTCGTCCGAGACTAACTATGTCAGCCATGTTGTGAAAAGGTCCATAAAAATTCTTTGTATCATCAACGGGATTCGAACTCAAGTCTTTACTACCTGGTGTGGTGAGGACGGTGATTATATGTTACCCACGAGTGCTAAAACACCTATTCAACGCGCGCTAATTCCAACTCGCTAAGGATAAACGGGTGATTTATGCATTGCTATGTCTAGATGAGTCACCAAACATGTCTAGCCAACAAATCCCAGCTGCTACGACGTCTCAATTTCAAGATATAATTCAATCCCAGAACTTTTTTTGATCATACTCTTAATATGTGATCAAAAAGTTTGGGGGACTCATTTTATCGAATTTATTAATATTATAAAAGTTGGCGATTCAAAATGGTCGCATTATCAGGAGATGCGACTAAACATTCAGGATCCTTTTATGATTTTCTATGCACACTTGATCGAAATGCCCCATACTCCAGAGCGAGTGTAAGAAGTTTTAAACTTACACCAGAACTTCCTTCTTTGGTCTTAAGGTCTACTTTGGCAACTTCTTCAAAGTTTTACCACCACAATACAATGGTATATATATATAGAAATTGCTTTATTCACATATCACCTGATGTTATAGATGATCTTGCATTTCCTTTTAGTTGCTATTTCTTTTATTCTGGTAGATGGACCACTATGGGAGGAAAAATAATAATAAACTAGGGCGTTTCGCCCCTACTCGCTGCACTCTTTTCTTTTGATAAAATAAAATGCTTACAGAAGCTTTCGACAGTATCTCTTCCTCAGCTATGAATACATAAATACGTTACATATGGAAATCAAGAATGGTACCACATGGCCATGCTAGATAAACAAAGCGCGTGCACGAGATTTATCTAGCATGACCACGCTAAAACAGAAGCTTGTTTTACCACAGTAAAACAAGCTTCTGTTTTAGCATCCCTCTTCTCCCATTGGCTGAAATAAATATCACTAGGAGGAAAATTATTTTAATATATAGAAAGAAATGTATGTTTATTAGAGTACTCGTAACTACATTCATCTAATATCAATCGTGTTCCAAAGCGATCATTTTAGCTTCTTTTTCGGTTAAATTCTCTCCTTCTTTCAAAATATTTCCTGTTTCTTTGTAATTCTGTATGACTTCTTTTCTATAAACAAAAAGAAAACCGAGAGAAAAGAAAAGCCTTGTTGTCTACCATTATCCAAAAGAACCCAAGTTAACTTACAGTCCTTTGCTCGAACACATAATTATGGCATTGAATAGCTTATCCGACTATTAAAACCTTTTTTTTTTCCCTTGATTATATTCTATTTTTCTAACGTTCTAATTACAGTTGCTCGAAGAGTCGCTGTAAGGGTATAAAAATCATACGAAGATAAGCTAGTTTTCGTAAAAGACAAAATCCTCTCCTCTTCCTGTTTAAGAGGTATGCACTTCTCACACTATATTAGCCCAGCCTGCAGGAATTTAACATTCTCTTTTGAAGCTTCATCCTTATGACAAGCTCCGTAGCGTTCTCTTGACGCGAGCGGTGACGTCCTCTGTCAAACAGGCGAGCGGCACTAGCTCCCATCTCCCTAGTTGCTAATGACATCTAGAGCAGCCCCGTTACAAAAGGCCAAGCGGGAGCTGCGCACAAAGAACCATTTAAATGTTAATGAAAGTTTTCCGTGGCTTTGTTTGCAAACCGTTCTCGAAGCAGTACGAAGGCGAGCGTCGGCTTTTCTCTCGCTGCCTGGGATAAGGGTTGCTTTTGTTGTCAAGTCTCCAGCGCGTGCAAAGATGCTGTCCTAAAAAGACCAACATAACTGCGTGTGATAAGGGATACTCAATATTTTTCTCGCAGACGACTTACATGAGACCACGCCTGCTCATGTACACTATTGTTAGGTGCTTCGCTTTCCGTTATTGACAGTTGTGGCTTGCTGGTTGTTGCTGGTGTTGGTAACCTGGGAACAATGGGCATGGCCTTGGATGGGTTGCGATGTATCACCACGAATACAACACTGGTTACGAATAAAAAAAAAAAGATGCTGACGTTAACTGAGCTTCGTACTCCAGTTCTGCGTGTCTTTGTGTTGTGTCTGCTCAAAATGAGTACCCGGTGGTCAGAAGCAAACCTTAATATACTTACTCCTAAGTATGAAAAATATTCTGACCCAGATCAAAATTCTGCGTACACTGCTGGTAATGATGAATTTGTATGGGTTGCAGAGTTTACGCAGTGGGGAAGGGAATGGGGTCAAGGAGATAAACCTCCTAAATTTTGAAGACATATTTTCTTCACGAGTGATCATAATCGTCGTCCTTCCATGCATGTGGAAAAAGGTTTGGGTTGGAATCCCGTTAATGACGCCAGAAACTTTTATAGGACTTTCCATCATGAAATGTTGAGAATTTTCCATTGTGATTTTTCGCCATAGAATGAAAGAGGGATTCATCCCTTTTAATCAGAGAACGATAATGTATGGTTTAGAAATAAGCATCCATACTCTTTGCGTTCAAAAAATTTCGTGTTGTTACTTTGCTTGCCAGTAATTTTCTGGAATGCCACGGAATCCAAACTTTGGAGCAACGCATCCTAAAGATTCATTTTTCTAACCCAGAAGCATTTCAGCTCTTGGGGACTGCGTTAGACCAACGAATCCTTTTGATCGGTGGCGAGTTATACCTTCATGGGACCAAAGGCAAAATGGAATTTGTGGGCCCCATCTAAAGAAAAAAGTAATAAAGAACATTCTAAATTTCATTTTATTGTGACGATGAAACAAACGAATTATATGACATAAAAAATAAATATAAAATTTCATCAAAATCGATGAAATCATTTTTGAAAAAAACGTAATTTTAAATTAATTCATTAATTATAATAAATTAATTTTTAATAAATTTAAATTAACTTTCTGCCTGCCAAGTTCATTGACCATGGCAGACAGAACGTTCAGTTTCCAATAAAAATCACTTAAAAAATATTAGTATAAAACAGCAACAAGTTTTGGAAAGAGTGATTTGGGGAGGGGGGGGGACCTCTGATCCGGGCACTAGGCAGATGACTTTTTTGCCTATAGGATAACGCGCCTCTGCTTTGGATACATATAATCATGAGCATTCAAAATATGAACTTGTTTTTGAGCAAACCTCCTACATTTCATTGTAGTCCTTGCAGACAGTAAGTGGATGTAATCGGTCTCCCCCATGAGCTGTTCGGTCTCTCATGTAAATCAACGTCTCACTTCTCCTACACACTCTCACTGCTCTAAGCAGAAGTGAGTGTGTGTGTGTGTGTGTGTTAAGCATCAAAGCAACTAAGGCTATGAGGCGTTAGTATATAATTTTTGTAAATTACGTGTGTTCTGTAGTCGATTTACCTGTTTGCTGGATGAAATACCAGCGATTCCGGGAGAAAAAACCTTATGAAACTCGCCTGTGAGCGAATAACTCAGCAACGAAAAAAATAAAAATCCTTAAAAAATTCCTCTTGTCAGTGATGGGTTTCGAACCCGGGTATTTTCCACCCGTTGTAAATTATATCCATTGTATTACTGCGAGCCGTTTTTCTCACACCGGTTAAATATGAGTGTTTTTCCCAACGTTGTAGTTAGTCGATCTTGGACGAGAATTGCATGATTTCTTCTTCAGGAAACTCTGGTTTTCGTATATCAAAAAGCAAATCGGTCACATAACCACTTCTATTATCGTATAAGATGAAGATGCTGTCTCTAGGAGATGGCAAAGTTTTAGTTGTATTGCTGGTCACAAATACTTCTCCAGATATCAGCGACCGTACACGCTGCTCTTGCTTTCTTGCTCTTGCTCTCTTGTATTCATATAGAATGATGTTTAAATGCGATGTTATTCTGTATATACATTTCCCATCATGCATTTCCAGAAGTTTTTCGAACCTTACAAAATTTATTTTGTAAATAGGGAAATTTCCTTTCTTCCTGTACGTCACAAAAACCACGCCTCAGGCTGACGATGAGAAGAGACTCAGCTGTTGCACTCGTGATGTCCCAGGAAACATTTACCAGAAATGGAGAACGATTGGATGAAGTCTTCCCAATTACAATCAAAGATTTCGAGATAACTCGGGGTGAAGGGAAATGTTGTGCGCAACTTTTTCAGCTTCCGGAGCACTGAAAGTACATCTATAACAGTTGAACAAAATGGGAGAGATCATCGTCTTCCCATCTCATTTTATTGATACCATGGATTCATTTTGGATTTGGATCAACCTGAACATCAGTGAAACGAAATGAGTACCAATCCCACAAGATAACCAATGGTCGCATAAAAATCCTCTACTGAACCCAATAAATCAATTCTTTTATATATTCTTGATAATTTCATACAAAAATAAAGACATGCACAAAAGACATCACGGTTCTTTAAGAGCCCTTAGTTGCATTCTTCATTCAGGTGAACGATGGCTCGAATTGTTTATTTTTATTTTTTAGACAAAGGTATCATTACTATGTTAATCGATTAATAGGCACTACACTATTTTATCACACGGTAGATTAAGTAATTTATTATTGAAATGATACACCTTTAAAGGAATTGAACCACCTCAATGCCGAACGCTGTCTTTTTATGGCTACATTTCGGGAAATCGTTATTGTTGGTGACTATTGTCAGGGAAACATGAAATATATTGTGCAAAAAGGATAGGTTGAATAGGACCAGGGTATGTCTGCCAGGGGCAAAAGTTGATGAGGTTAGTATCATCTTTTAAGGGCACAAAAGGTGATGTTGTTGTACACGTTGAAACTAATGACATTAAGAGTAAGAGATCTGCGGATTTACTAAGCAAGTACAGGTCAATGCTGAAAAAAAAAGTCGTGAGTTAGGGTTAAATTTGAAAGTGCAATCCTACCCAGGCACAATAGGAGGAAGTACATGATGAGAGCCTTGACAATCAATTCGGTCTTGGAGAGATTGTGCAGGGCTCATGGGGTAGAATTTTTCTCAGCCTGATCTGTGCTTGTTGACAGGAGAGACTGCTTCTACAGGGATGGGATATACTTAAATGGAAGGGGTGCAAGAATATTTGCTGATGGTATCGAGACAATGCTAGCTTGGAAGGGGTGGGGGTTCACAGACTAATAGATTAACAGTAGCCGTAGAGAAAGGTGGAAATGATTCTTGCACTGCTTCTATTGGAATGAACTGGATTGGATTTCAGGAACTGCTGGGGTTCATGGAACAAGAAAATAAATAAGCTGTATTAGGGTAACTAAGAATAAGAATTGGTGTATGTATAATTGCATGTACACCAATGCTAGGAGTATAGTTAAAAAAATTGATGAATTTGAAGTGCTGGTTAAGACATCCAAGGCGGATATTGTTGGGATATCAGAGACATGGTGCCACTCAGATATAAGGGATGCAGAATTGGAATTTGGGTAGTACAATGTGTACAGAAAGGATAGACAGGATAGGAAGGGAGGATGGGTTATGTTGTTAGTTAAGAAACACATAAGATCTAAGGAAGTGCATCCAATTGATGTTGGTGGACAATGCAATGTTGAGTCAGTTTGGTGTGACATAAGCACTGGGAAAGGGAAAATGAGAGTAGGTGCGTGTTATAGGCCTAATGAATCTGATGAGTATAATGAGCAACTGTGCAGAGAAATAGAGTGGGCCAGTAAATCAGAATGTCTTATAATGGGGGATTTTAACTTCCCAGATATTGACTGAAACTTGTGGGTTGGTCACTCGCAGACTAACAAGACTTTTGTGGATTCATTGGGTGACTGTTTTCTACAGCAACATGTTCGAGAGGCAACCAGAGAGAATAATACTCTTGATCTGATTATCAGCAATGATTATTCATGCATTAAGAATTTGAAGATAAAGGAACCACTGGGTGACAGTGATCACAATGTAATGATGTGGGAATTACTTAAAGATGTAACTACCATCAAGAATATAGGGAAGGGCTGTTGCTTTCGTAAAGTTGACTACAGTGGTCTCAGAGATTTTTTAGGTACTATACAGTGGGACAAACTGATGATGTTAGCAACAACAACAACAAGCTCTACATGGGAAGCATTCAAGAAAGTAATTTTGTTTGCTACTAAGCTTTTTTGTTCCAATTAGGTTTAGGCCCGAATGGATGTCACATGAACTAATGAAACTCGCAGCAGAGAAGGAAAATGCATGGGATGTGCATAAATTGTCAGGCAACACAGAAGCTAATGGTAGATACAAACTAGTTTGTAATCAAGTCACAAAGAAGGTTAGGCAAGCGAAGGCAAATTATGAAAAATCTTTGACAAAGGATGCAAAGAAAAACAGCAAAAATTTCTTTACTTATATAAACTCCAAAAGGAAGCGGATGAATCAGATTGGTCCACTTGATAGCAATGGTTTGACTGTAGATGGTCATTGTCAGATAGCTTCCAAACTAAATGAGTATTTTACATCTACATTCACACATGAGGAGTTATTCAAGGAGCGCAGAAGGCTAGATGTTTATCAAACTCTAACAGGGAGTTAAATGATTTTGTAATAACTGAGAGCAAAGTGGAGGAGAAGTTAACATAAGAAAGGCACCTAGGGTGGGTGGGATCTATCCAGTTATATTAAAGGAGGCGGCAAAGGAAGTAAGTAAACCCTTAGCCATAATTATGAGAGCATCCTTGGACTCAGGAGAGGTTCCCATGGACTGGAGATGTGCAAATGTGACCCCAATTCACAAAGGAGGATCAAAGGCTGACACGAGTAATTATATATCAGTTAGTTTAACTTCTGTTCCAGGAAAATTAATGGAGGCACTGGTTAAAGATGCATTGCAGGATCATCTAGACAAGACTGCGGTAATAATTCAGACAGCGCCTGGGTTTGTTAAGGGGAAGTCTTGACTGACCAATTTGATTGACTACTATGATGTGGTCACAAAGGAACTGGATGCAAAAAAATAATTTTGATAGCATATACTTGGACATCAGGAAACCTTTTGATACTGTTGCACATGGAAGACTGCTGAACAAATTGGAGAGTATGGCATTAAGGTCAGCTACAATGGATAAACGGATGGTTGAGTGGGAGAAGACAGAGGGTGGTAATCAGTGGGTACTGCTCTACGTGGAATAATTTTTAGTGGTGTCCCTCAGTGTTCAGTATTGGGCCGATTGTTGCTTTGTATATTTATCAATGATATTGATGAAGGTATATCAAGCTTAATGTCAAAGTTTGCAGATGATACAGAGGTTGGCAGGGCTGTTAATAACAGTAAAGACAGTATGCTGCTGCAATAGGATCTGAAAAAGTTGGGTGGATGGGCTGAGAAGTGGCAACTGAGGTTTAACATTGACAAATGCAAGGTACTGCATATGGGTAGCATATACAGGAATTTTGCGAGCAGGGATAAGGAGGTGATTGTCCTCTAGTATAAAGCAATGGTCAGGCCACAACTTGAGTACTGCGTACATGTCTGGAAGCCTCATTTTAGGAAGGATGTAGAGTTGCTTGAGCGAATACAAGACTGGTGAAGGGAACAAAGGGGCCCGCTTACCAAGAAAGGCTTAAGTTCTGCAAATTGCAGCTTCTGGAGACTAGGCACCTGCGAGGTCATCTGATTGAGGGGTATAAGGCCTTGAATGATTGAACAGGCTCCATGCTGATGGGATTCTTCCTCTTGCTCAGATTACAAACCTGAAGGGGCATAGATTCAAACTGAGGAAAGACAATTGTAGAATAGATGTGCGGAAGTTTGCCTTTAGCCAACGGGTAGTTGATTGCTGGAACAAACTTCCAACTGTTGTTGTGGAAGTTGATAACTCAAATAAATTCAAGGCAGAACTAGACAAACATTTGGAACGAATGGATTAGTGAAATGGGAACAGTTTTTTTTTTTTTTTTTTGGCTGATGCTATATAAGCTTTCTTTCTTGCATCATGTGCCTCTACTAATGCTAACTCACTGTTTCCTGTCTTCAGGCCTATGGGGGATAGAGCATTGTTTGAGAAGTGATGCTACAATTGCAATTTGATAATGATATTTGATTATTTACAATACGATGTATTTTAATTATACTATACTGCTTTACATGTACAATTGTCGTATAATTATTATACTTTTGATAATAATTTAATAAATTACTTAATTAATTAAAATAGTTTATGAAAAATCCCTAGTGTTACTCTCTAAATTAGTTGGGAGGGCTTACGTTTTAGCGTGATCCGGACATGGACTCTCTTGGTCCGGTAGGGGAAGACTGGAGTGGAAGGAATGGGCTGATTGTTTATATAGGTTGGAGTAGATTTGGTGTAGGCAATGGGAGGGTGGAAAGCAACAACCATTAGATATAATTTAAAATTGAAATCGAATCAAATATCATTATCAAATTGAAATCACTATCAAATGGAAAATTGTAGTACCACTCTTCAAACAAAAGACCTGAAGATGGGAAACAGTGAATTTAAGTGTTTGGCATTGCGGTAGTTCAATTCCTTTGAAATTGTATCATTTTGATAGTAAATTACTTAATCTACCACGTGCTATAATAGTCTATGGTCTCTCAATCCATTACCATAATAATGAACAATGACGTAGCTCCCTCTCCCCGTTCTTCCAAGTAATTAAAGGCAGGATCGATCTTTCGGTTTTTATTTATCAGCATGTGTTAAAAAATATTTTTCATTCTGGTAAATTGATTTCCAGACATTTTGATAAATTTGGACACTGACTGAGATCATTCTTAGCGAGGAATATCTCCCGTTATTACTCTACACTGAGATAGTTTTTGCAATTGGAACACTCCCAAAAAGAGACTTCATTCGCGGTTTCTGCAGCTACCGCCCACATGTGCACTATTTCTATATAAAAGGAAGAGCCTGGCACTGCAGCATTCCATTTTGACAAAACCAAACGCAAAAACTATACTATGTTGTGTCACCGACCAATCAAGGATTCGTCGGCAGCACAACCTAAACGAGTTCCAACCGGAAGATGATCGTTAAGGTCAGATTAAGAGGGCGAGTATCTCGAACTCCACTGCCTTAGTCTGGTAGTCCCCTACAGTCGTGTCTCGTGTTAACGCTTGTAAAAGCTACCAACGTAGAACGAGACGTCATTGCCCCACTCGTCTTCGCTAGACGCTTCCTTAGATGTCTTGTTTCCTGGTCCCATCATTCTCTCTTTTGGATTTACTTAACTTAATTGTGTGATTTAATTAACAGTTATTATTGCTAATAGAAACTGTAAGTTATCTTCAGCTTATGAAAATATTTGAGCCATTTTTGATTATTCTAAAGTATGGATAAAAGGAAAAATCCGAAAGGCGGGGGGGAGGAAAGAAGATGAGATAACCCCAGGGGCTGACATTTGGTGAGTATGGGCTTGGCACACCCAGGGTCCTGAGCTGGATATCATCATTCTTCTCTTTCTTAGTGATTCCCTTCTACTTCTGACTCTCTCTGTTTCTCTGGGTAACTCAGAAATTTTTTTTGGCTGGTGCAGCATAAGCCTCAATCTTCCTTGCACTATATGGCTAATAATAATGATAGGTGCGTTTCCCTCTTCCTTCACGTATTCCTAGATTTCATACAGAGTCAAGTAAGACACCGTTCGATCCTAAGCATACTAGAGTTAAGATATCTAAGGCTAGTTCGACTACAGGGTCAGTGAATAATCCAAGTACTGGGGCTAGTGCAAGAGGTTTAGGGGAGTGTGGTGATAGTGATCGTACAGACAGAAGTTCTTGATCAAGGCGTTCAAATTGAAGAGATTCGGGAAGGAATCCAGGAGTTGCAGATTTTCTCAGAGCCTAAATCAACAGAGGAATTAGATGTACATTCTGACAACTTAAACATAGATGTGGATAGTTTCCTCGGAGACATTAGTAGAAAAAGCGCAGGAAATAACGTATGCGTTAATACTATTCACCATCAGCGATGCAGATATGGTGAGATGAACACCATCTATGATCTTGTTACAAAGTTAAAGAAAACCGTTGTGGATTATATCACGAACGAGGCGAACAAAGTTACCAAGACTGCATCTAACTTTATTTTGGATAAATTGGTAGATATGGAGGTCGTTACCACTGCATTACTCATTGATAATGCGCGTTTAAAAGCAAGGGTAGATGAGCTTCAGCTGCAGGTAAATCTGTTTGATTTGGTCAGAGGGCAGCCAATGATGTTAAGAATGGGTGTGCAGCTACCAACGGTATCGTATGCTGATAAAGTGAAGTTATCTACTCCCAAGGATGGTAGAGGGAAAATTAGTAGAGTTGGTGGCTATCAAATGGACGTTACTGTTTAGAGGAGATGTTTTACAGTTCTGGCAATACCAGTCTAGGCCGAATAATACTCTAATATTGAGAGCTGAGGATGAAAACAAATTTTCCACGAGTCAAGATGTTAAAAATGTTGTTGTACAGTTTCTGAAACAGGAGTTTAATTACATCAAAATTAGAATCTCAGAACGATCAGGAACAAAGGAGTTTTAATAGAGACGGAGAAATCCGAAGACAGATAGAATCTTGGATTCTGAACAATTAAGGGGGGGGGGTTTAAAACAGGACAGAGTTAAGTTTGCCAACCCCCCCATTTTAGTATATGATGTGCCCAAAGACATTACCGGTGAAGAATTCTTAAATGGTTTATATTGTAAGGATTTCAAAGATAGATCATGGTTTCACAGAAGACGATGCGAGATGGGCAGTCACATTCAGATTTAGCACTGGTACAGAAGCAAGGCAAATAAATTGAGTTATTAGTTTAGATCCTAAGCTTTACAGATGTATCTTTAATAATGATAGGATTTTTATTGGATTCTCATCATTTAAGTTTAGAAAATTTGTTGTGGTAACTAAATGCATTGGGTATGGTCATTGGGCTCCATACTGTACACATAAGGTGGTGACATGTGGACGTTGTGCCCAGGGTGGACATTTGTTTAAGGATTGTCAGTCCAAAGAAACAACCCCTCTCCCCCCACCATATAAACCTTTGATAACCATATAAACGTTTGATAACGTTCATGGGTCATCCAATATTGATGTATTGGATATGAATATAACCAAAACCCCTGGAATTAATTTGTTGGAGAAACAATTGTATCAAAAAATTTGCTGAGTCTTTTTCTGAAATTTTGTTAAATATGTTTAATAAATGTATAATTGAGACTTTTCCTGGGTTTTGGAAGGTTGTTTTTTGTAAGCCTTGGTTTACCAATAATGAAAAAAAAAAAAAAAAAAAAAAAGGTTAGCTAAATTTGGCAATTATTTATTCGAATAAAATAGAAACGGGCGATACATGTTATAAGAAGGTGTGCAAAAGGTCAAGGACCGTTTACCTGGAAATGGCCAAGCCAGGAATTATACGGCGAAACGAACAAAAAGGGTTATCGGATTAAACAAGAAAAGGGGAGGGGGGAAATGGGAGAACATTTTCCAGATATAAGGGACGTAGAAGCGAGAAAATAGAGCAGTTCTTAGGTGAATTTGGAGTGCTGTGTTTTAGGGGGTTGTGGAAGTCGAAAGGGATATGGACAAGTGTAGTCTCGTGTAGGGGTAGCAGTGGAGAATGTCAGAGCCGTGGTCTTAGCTAGCAGCGTGGGTTGAAGTTCAATTAGAAGGGAAAGACAGGCTCCAACTTTCGAAATGTGGGTGAACGTAGAGTCCAAAAGAAAGCTTTCATAGAGTTATGAGGAACATTTCGGAAATAAGAGAAAGGGTTGGAGATCCGGCTGATAAGAAGGGGAAAAGCATAAGAGCCTCAAGAAGATTCGTAATGGAAGAAATACCGCGCTTAGCAGACTGGTCCGTCCTGGCAAACAAAGAAGGGAACTGTAAGTAGAAATTTTTCTAAAGGATGTTTCTCTAACTATTGTCCTGAGGAATGATAATTCGCTAAAAAGAACCCCTTAAGAGGCAATCGGTGTTCCTAAAAACCCTTGACTTTGTACAAAATAGTAATTACAAATGGAATGAGTACTTTATGGGGGATTGTAAGGGCGGTCTCTAGACCATAATGAATAGAAACTTTGTTGTGTGATGAATAGTAGCTTGGATTTACTATGAATAATATAATTGACTTGTATAATTTTAGAATGATTAGCATATATAGAAATAGAACTACAAGGGTTAATCTTGGGACCCATGTTTTGGAATTTAGTCTTAAACCAGTGTCTCCAAAAGGATTTTCCTTTTTGTCATAAAGAAGATTTAGCAGATGATTTATGCAGACGATTTGGTTCTGTGTCTGCCAGACAAATCTCGATTATAATTGGCTACCTCGTCTGCACATAAATAACAAACAGATACTCCTTGTCTCACAGGTTAAGTATTTAGGTTTAATAGTGGATGATAAATTGTTATTTACACCCCAATTGGAACATTTAAGAAATACGATTAAAAATTATATAGCCTCTGTTGTGAGGATAACTAGGAAAGATTGGGGGGGGGGGGTTAGGCAAGCGTGTACTAAATCCGTATTATAAGGCCATATTTCTTCCAATAGTAGTACATGGGGCATCAATTTGGTATCCCAATATAGGTAAGGTGAAATTCAAACAGAAGTTACTTTCCATCTAAAGAATCGTGTTACTGACAATATTGAAGGTATGCAAAACAGTCGACAAATGCTCTGCAAGCTATTGCAAGAGCTGTTCCGTTGGATTTGGTGGTGTTATACAGCGCATCAGTTATTTTTTGCTTAAAGGAAAGCGGATATCTTTTATGGGCATTGCAAATGACCTAACTGTTGGAATTAAACAAGAGAAAAAAAATTATTACTCAGAAATTGAATGAAATTTGACAAACTCGATGGGACTGCAGCCTCACTGGGAGAACAACTGCTACAGTGTTTTATTGGTTTGACCCATGGCCGTGAAACTCGCTCGATATCAGAGCCGATCTGGACGAATGTGGGACGCTGGAATGAGTCGTTTGGTGAATTAATACAGTTCCATGGATGCGTGGTAACCGTGAAATGCAATGTGGTTGGAATGGATTACCATAGCTGGGGACACCTTCCATTGCTTCGTGGAATCTATGCCGCTGTGTATCCAGGCCATGTGTTAAAGGTGAAGCAACTGTAAGGGACAGTTGCGTCTATTAATTCCTGATGTAAAACTATCTCGGTGTGTAATTTAATCTCACTGTACACAAAAAAATAAAAGAAGGAATTTAAAAAGTGACTTGCTGAACTGGATAGTTTTAATCATAATAGACCAAAATTCCATATTTCCCGGTATTTGCTATATTAAAAGACTCTTTCAGTGTTTACTCCACCGATATCCATAAATTATCTCTTCCCACGTTTTTCCCACTTAAATAAGTGACCAATATGAAACATGCTTTCATCTAATTATCAATCATAGAAAAAACAGCTTTTGGAGTCTTATCCAACAAATTTTCAAAATTCTTCCTTTTGGCAATGACATTAGAAATTGCCTTGTCTGTCTTGATTTAATGCAGGAATATCTACATTTTTGAACAAGCAACCTTGTCTATGAAAGCGTCCAGGCTTACTTTACTTTAAAGCAACTTTTTGGATTAAATAATAATTTTTTCTTTTAAAGTGAAAGAACATCATAGATAAAAGAGAAAGCTTTTAAGGTGTACAGTGTCTTTCTGTGCTGTGCAAAATCGTCTTTCATCGAAGATAATCTTATATGGACTTCAAACCTCACTCTCTATGCAGAAATAAACTTCTGTTTGTATTTATTTTTGCGATTTTCCTTATCTTATAAGTCTGTCCACTTCTTGTTCAAGCGATTCTTTTCTGTACGTGCTCACTCCGATAGTACCACCTCCTAACATAAATTTTTTTCCTATTCACCATTGTTCTCTGGTACGCCTGAAGTCCAATAGCGACACCATTATGCCCAACTCTTCTTTGATCCCCGAGATGGGTCAAGGACATGTCAGAGGATCTCGCTGGAGGTCCAGATTTGAAGTACTCTCTGCTATAGTCAACATAATACTACAGTTTCATTTAAAGAGGGCGGGCCAGGACTCGCGTATCTTCGGTGCTGTCTGTTATGCAGTAACACAATAAACAAGGCGGTGTCACGTGATACGTAGGTTGAGGTGATACCTTTGGGCAATTCTTTAAAATATAATTGACGCTCACTTACGTACAATAGATTTAATTAGTAACCCTTTTTTTAAAAACACACTTCCTATCATACAAATCTAAAAGAGGGAGTAGGTTAATTTACGCCTATTAATGCATTAATTTGGTTACTATTCACACAGTGACCTGTATTATTTTTACCCAGCGACCTTTGCCTCTTTACAGCTCTCTTGATCCCGCTCTTTCTGGTTCTTCCGGCTCAGCGTCTCGACACTTTTTTATTTATAATTTTCCAGGCAGCTGTTATAGGGATTATTGACCCTTCATCTGTGTACTAAGAACCCATTAGAGCATATCTTATTATCTAAGGCGTTGAGGCGACAATATATTGTCTGTAAATTTCGTGTATTCCGTGGTCGAATTTGTCTGTGTCTATAAAACGAAAAACCAAAGTATCCAAGAGAAAATGCAATCCTCGCCTAAGATCGATTTATTCAGCCATTATGAAAATATCCATAAAAATTCTTCGTGTCATCGATGGGATTCGAACTCAACCATTTTCCGCCCAATGTGGGGAAGATGGTGATTATATCTAATGTGATAGCGAGAGGATTGATAGCCCAATGATCGGTTGTCAAGTTGATAATGTACTATAGCTAAAACTATCCATTTTGTCCGAGTTTTTTCACTGGAGACCACGTGTGCTATTTAATGGGGGGGGGGACATTTATTCCTGAAACAGGCCCTCACAGAACTTTCTCTTTTAAAGAAATGCCCAATTGCTTAATGGCTAAATGCTTAATTGAAAATAGTGCAATATCGGGGAGACTCGTATGAAAAACTTGGCAGTGATCACAATACCATAAAATGGGTTTTATTTAAAGAAACCTACGTGGTCAAAGGTAAAGGCAAGGGACTTCAATTCCAAGAGTGGGTTATAATGAAATGAGATATTTCTGGGGCTCGATTTAGCTGTAACGACCATTAAATA
The DNA here is from genome assembly GCF_048544385.1 of Mastigoproctus giganteus. NCBI lineage: Eukaryota > Metazoa > Arthropoda > Arachnida > Uropygi > Thelyphonidae > Mastigoproctus > Mastigoproctus giganteus. The sequence continues at coordinate 47,732,715 of NC_143580.1, read as the reverse complement.
TGTTAATGGCAAATATTTAAGGGATTTATCCTCGAAACCACAAGCATTTTCGTACAAATGGTCAAAGTCCATAAGATGGCAAAACGGATGATAGGTGAGGTTAATTAAGAGTTTAATTGAGCAAAATAAACAAGAATGTGCACTTAAAACTGGCTTTGCAGTACATGAGACCAAGAATAACAAATTGCAAAACCAATTCTAGTTTGAGCACAGTTAAGTTGAGCGAATTCTGATTTGTTTAGAGACTATTATTAATTAAGAAACCTTTATTAAGTTATTTTCTTTATTTATTCCTTTATTTGTTAAGAAAACGCAGAACAAGAAGAGTTAGCACAAAAACCTAACGAGAAACGAGATTATTCAAACATCGTTGTCTGAAAATCTCCATCAAAAAGCAGAGATCAAGGCTTTCGTGCAATTATTTCTTTAATTGAAGTTAACCTTTCTTAATCTTGGGATTCATTCGAGATTCTTATTTCCAGGTCAACCGCAGAACTGGTCAGACATTAAAAGTGCTTTTAACAGAACTGTCCACAATGAATTGCCTCATAAAAGAAACATTTCCATTATAATAATCTATAGGAAAGATTCATGTGTAAATGCCCATAGAATGCAATTGCTTTATCCAAGACAGTATGGGGTGTGTTGGATGTTTTCTTTGTTAATGTCTGAAGTTCTTCCCAGAAGTTGAAAGTCAATAGAAATCTTTAAGAAGCTTTCGATCCCTTTGTACAAAGACCTACTGTCAACATCACTATACTGATTGTCATTCGCTACCACCCTGAGACCTGTAGGCACTGTGGAGAGACTGGACCGTGATGGCACGCAACTTCCCACCCCTCCGTGTCCCCCTCTCCTCTTATGAATACACGCTGCGCGTTAAATATACTAGGATGGGGAGGTAAGTTAGAAAATTGCAGGTCGTCGTGTGTATGTGCATAAAGTGAGTTACCAGGATAATAGCGGGCCGGTCTGTGACATCGGCGACACACAACAATTTGCTATTGTTACGGATGACACGGTTCTCGGACGTTTCGAAGCCACATTCAACCTCGTACAATGCGGATGATCGTGGTATAAAAGAGAAATGTTTTATAAATGGGTATGCCTTTCTTGCTGACAGGCAAAAGACGAACAATGAGTAGCGCAGTAGGACATTCTGATTGGATGGATGCGATATTTGCAGGATTAAAGCACGGACATGATAAAGAAATGGGTTAGGCATCAAACAAAACGAAACCAGTGACTACGCTGTAGGTTGTGAATATTTTACATGAGAGGAATGATTAGCAATATGATGGCGTTTTGATGCACGTAGCACAATAGAGGGGTTTGGGTAGCAAAGACAACTGTAGAATATGGCTTTTTAAAATAGATGTTATACAGAGGTATTCACATGGGATCTTAGCTGCTGGTAGGATCGATCCTTGTGACAACGTGCGGAATTCAACTGTTTTTGGTGGCATTACTTGTATTCGCTTATCTAATGTGCACTACCTGGCCACTTTATTAGGACCACGAGCCTATACTGTTGGACCACCGTTGGCCTTTTTGGCTCCGACATGATGTGGCGTGGAGCCAACAAGGTGTTGAAAAGTGACACGAGGAATATTTGACCATTTATGTGACAGAACTCTCCTCAGTTGCTGGAGTGGCGTGAACAGAAGACTGCTGATGAATATGCCTTTCTTCATCCTTCAGATGCATACTTGGATTGAGATCCAAAGATTGGACTGGCCAAGAGCTTGCGATCCTTTTCGTGTTTTAAAATAACACTTTTATATATTTTATGCATTGAATATTTGCATTATCATCTTGAAAGTACTCCCCATTCTGTCCTTCGGGGATAACATGCGACATTGCCGGGTATCTAATCTGCAACGATCTTCAGATATGTTCTGGAATCAAGAAAACAATAGTGGGCCACGAAAACATTCCGCACACTTATGATGCGTCCAGGATCAGCGGTTTCCATGCTACTCCTATAGCTCATCCTTTGTAGGATTCTTCCCATGGTGCAGACAGCAGGTACCTGATGCCTTGTGATGTCCCGCATTAAATTCAGAGGTCAATTGTTGAGTCATTTGCAGAAGATTACAGTTGGTAATCTGCTCTAGACACCGAGTATTGTATCTTGCTCCGTTATCTTATATTTTCAGTCGCGGTTGGGTCTGGTCACAAACGTTTTTTTTTTTTTTTTTTTGGAGTTTCTATCTAGTCTTTGAATATCCCACAAGTACAGTTATCCGCAATTTCAAAATTGACTCAATAAACATTCCTGGGTCTCCAGCCCTACTTTTTTTCGTACACCTTGAAAAAGGTTTTAATAACAGGTCAGAAAAACTAAACTAAATTAAAAAAAAACTGAACCTTACGAATATGTTGCATAAAAATTTCATTTGCTTCACCCTCCTGATATTTTTAAAGTCTTAAAAAATGTTCATTCACATTTAAAAGAGAGGAGTTTATGAATCATTTTCATGTTGTCTGTGTTTCCCTTGTTGCAGAATAGAAGAAATAAATTATAACATAAGTTTAACCACTCCTTTAAGCACATTCAATGTTGATGTTGGTTGTTATAGGGTTTTAGGTGCATCAGCAACTTGGGCTGTATTGAGGAGTATATAATATGTCTGTAAATCGCGTGTGTTCTGTGGTCGATTTGCTGGACGTAAAACCAGAGTTTCCGGGGGAGAAAAAAACATGCTATTCACAACTCAGTCACGTTGTGAAAAGACCCATAAAAATTCGTCGCGTCATTGACTGAATTCGAACTCGGGCGTTTTCCATCCTGCTTGGGGACGTCGGTGAATCTCCTAACTGCGCCACCCACGAGGGTAATGTGATGTGGAAGATGTCTTAAAAATATCCGGGACTGGCAGCCACTGGTTGTTTCCATATTTCTGACAGAGAACTTTGATATGTCCAATTCGCCTCATTCTGGTTGAGCTATCGAGATCAAGACTGAATCCCCGTGTCCTAGGATTAATTACAGCTTAGGAAATTGTCCAAAGACTCAATGAAACATCCTCGTGTACGAGGTGTAATCAAGAAGTTCGGGGCCTGAACTAATATTTGGGAAATGATGAAATTTGCCATCTATTCGAATTTATATCCTTGGCAGTGTGTTGTCGTAGCTAGCACATTTGGTAGAACCCCCGCCCTACAAACATCGCGTGGTAAAGACCTAAGTTCGAATTTTTATGGGCCTTTTTTGCAACGTGGCTGAGTTAATCCTCGGCTGAGTTTCAGGCGAGGATGACATGGTTTTCTCTCCCAGAAAGTTGGGTTTTTCTTCCAGGGACAACAAATCGACCAGAGAATACGCGCAATTTACAGAAATTATATACGGTGCAATATGGCCAAAGTTGCCGATGCGCCTAAAACCCTACAACAACCTTGACACTGTATATATACACAGATCATAGTGCTTCTGCAACTTCTGGAAGAATTCCTGCTAGGCACTTCTTTTGAAATTGCTAATAGTTCTTGTTTCGGGTTGAAATGTGACTTTTCAATGGAATAAATGCAGTGGATGTTGAACAAAACAGTGAAGTGCCTCACATGAAATTCTTGAATGGTAAACGCCCAGCTGTCTTTGCAATATCTCTCACAAAAGATCACTTCGGTCACAAGGATCTTTTGTGATGGTGATATTGCAAAGACAGCTGTTAATGAAGAAGTGTTAAGAAAATACAACAAAACGTTTGACTCCATTATGTACATATTTCCAATTTATAAATAACGTAATACCAACGGAAGTTTTGATGCTTTATTATCTTCAAACAACAGAGTTTACTTACTCATTGTGCCGCTCAAGGAATATCTTAGATGTCGAGATTGTCTTCGTTTTTGGTCCTTGGAGAAAATGGGTGTCTTCCATTGAGAGGATTGGGCCTTTATTTCTAGTGATGGGCTCGTTCGAGAGTCATAATAGATTCTTTTGATTGTGCTCTCATGTTATTACAATGATTCATTTGATTGTGGAATGGTATGATCGAATTATGTCTCTGGGTTATTTCATTCGATTAGAGATTGATCACCAGTAATGATGGAAGAAACAAAGTGTGGGTCAGCAGCACGTTAACGAAGATCCTCACATGCAAGAACACGCCGCTCTCTGTGATGATCAGTGAAGAGCGCACAAACTTGGTTGAAGCGCGTCGCATTCCCAAATGTTGCGTTAAAATTGATTGACGTTTCTGATAAGAAATACCAATTCCACTAATAACTTCGTGAATAGTTAAACGCTGCTCTCTTGTGATCCAATTAGGAATCATTGGTTCCTGAAGTTGAAGGATGGCATTTCGACGCACAGGCGGAACTGTTTAAACTTTGTAAACCAAGAAAATCTTCTAAAGAAACAATGCTTCTTTTATCATTTCGTGGTGCTTTTATCATTTGCACTTTATGCAAATTCAACGTTTACTAAAATCACATTTTCAAATGAGATCAACACATGAACCATCTTCTATTCAAAGCTAGTAATTAAGATAACCTTAGCTAAGGAAAACACTTTAAGTTTTATGCTTCAAAGTTTTTAGAATGAGAAGGAGTATATTAATGCATTTAAAGGTAATTGTAATTACCTTTTAAATGCATAAATTGTAAAGAACAAGAAATTGTAAGATTACGATCCACCCTCCTAACCTTTATGGCTGTGTCGGGGTGATTTGTAATAAAACAGATAAAAATAAATGAGCCACCGAACACGTTGGCAATAGCGGTTCGCTATTGCCAAGCCATTATTAGTTACTGATGGTTCAGATGGTTCATGTTCAGATGAATCATCGTTCACACTAGTCGGTCTCAGGGAGAGTTTACATTTAGCGAATGTCAGAGGAAGAGCGCATCATCCTAACTGTCTAAATATCAATAATGGTTTGGGCAGAAATATTTTGATATTCTTAAGGTCCTATCATCATCCTCAAAGGACAAATTACTGCCACTGATTACCTTAATATTCTGAGTTACCAGGTTCATCCCATAGTGCGAACTTTGTTTTCCACAAACGATACCATATTTCAAGATGATAATGCTCCAATATACACAGCCAGATATGTCCAACCTTGGTTTGAGTAGAATGAGGCTAAGCATCTTCCATGGCGTGCAAAATCACCAGACTTAAACGTTATTGAGCCACTGTGGGCATATTTAAAGGAGAGTCAGAAGCAGGTCCTCTCCACCTTCATCACTTAGGGAGCTTGAAACGTTTCTCCGTGAAGAATGATCCAATATTCCTCTTAAGATAGTTCAAGATTTATTTGAATCTATTCCGTAGAATACAAGCTGTTTTATTATTTATTTATTCAAGTAAAGGAAAGGAAAGGTTACATCCACTCCTAGACAGCAAACGTTTGCTAGGAGGGTAAACATAACTATAACAGATTAACAATATATACATTAATATAAAGGATACAGTTCAAATTAAGTATGGCTGGCTAGGACAATGTTCAGGATAAACGTTCTAAATAAATTCAGCATCCCTCGAAGCATGGTGTAGGAGAGCCGGCAAGTTGTAGAAGGGTGTCCGGAACAGGATGGGGGGGCGCAGTTTATCCTCAAATACAGAAGCCTATGGAGAGCGGAGGAGACTTGAAAGATCTAAAATTGTAACATTGCGTAGGTATCCGCAAAGGCTTTGGATCTATAGGTCTCGTCCACGTAAATCGCCTCTGGGTTAATATTTAGTTTGAGGGCAGGTCGGATCTTAGATATTTGGTGCTTAGTTGTTCTTCTGTTATCTTTGGGCAGAATGATGAGCCTATCAATGATGGGAGCATCTAGTCTACCCAAAATAAGCTTGGAGATGATAATTATATTACGAGTACTGATTATTTGTTTCCAAGGGGCCATTCCATGCAGCGAATGCAGTATAGCCTAGAGATAGTAAGGAGATGTCCTGAAGTTGAAGTCCTATTGAGGGGTCACAGCAGCCAATAACTCAAGCCCCAAGAACTGCTGCAGGTAGGTTGGAGGAGCGGAAGACCAGATTTCCGACGCGTAGAGAGCCACTGGTACACAAGTTTGGACAAATCTAGATATTAGCGTCTCATTGCCGTAACCAAACAGTTCCTGTCGAGCAGACCAAAGGACTGCGAAGAATTTGTTTATTACTTCCTTGAAGTGCTCCCAAAAAGACAAGTTCGAATTCCACACCAAACCAAGGTCCCTGTTGGAGTTGACAAACTTGATTTGATGTCCATTTATAGAGACGTGCATTGGAATTATTCTTTTCCTCTTTGTGAACGTCATCTGGGCAGATTTTTCGGCATTTAGCTAGAGTACAATGTAATGCAGAAAGGTGTTTATCTCATTTATTTGTTTTATTGCAGCTCTTTGGACTGTGAGTGCTTGTTCTGGCTGGTCCGAATGAATGGAGAGCTTCAAATCATCGGCGTACGATAGCATGTTTTGGAAATTTTCCAGCAGAGGTTCCAAAGCAGCTACAAACAGTGCTGCTGACAAAATATGGAACCATGTGTAACCCCTCTGCAGATTGTAAAGGAACGGGAAAGACCATTGAACCCCAAACACGAGAGGTACTAGAACCTATAGTACTTAGTACCGTGCTTGGTACTGAAACTGAAGATGATACTGAAACTGAAGAATAGCGATGGTGTACTTATAAACAGCAGAGAAGGCATAATTCAAATAGCAGAAGACTACTATAGAGAATTATACAAGGAGCAGGGGAATGATGCCAGCAGTGGGGAAGATGGATTGCAAAATAGCAACACATAACATACCCGATATTCTTCCTGATGAGGTAGAACATGCATTGAAGAATCAGAAAGCCCCGGGGGAAGATGAAGTTACTGTAGAGTTGTTAAAATTGGGAGGAAGAGACATAACACAAAAACTGGCAAGGCTCTTCACAAAGTGCATTAGAAAAGGTGTGATGCCTAAGCAGTGGAATAATGCAATCATAGTTTTGCTGCATAAGAAAGGAGATAAATTGGAAATTATAGACCAATTAGCTTGTTATCCCACATCTACAAGTTGTTCACAAGGGTCATTACTAACAGATTAGAAAGAATACTTGATGAGAATCGACCGAAAGAGCAAGCTGGCTTTAGGACAGGATTCTCAACTATGGATCACCTTCACGTAATATCACAGCTAATGGAGAAAGCAAACAAATATAAAACACCATTATTCCTGGCATTTGTGGATTATGAAAAGGCATTTGACTCCATACAGCATAAGGCAATGTTTGGGGCACTGGAAAGACAAGGCATAGATATCCCATATATTATGATTTTGAAGAAAATATATGAGAGTGCTACCTCCTTTATTAGACTAGACAAAGACAGTAGGAAATTTAAAATCGAGAAAGGAGTTCGACAAGGAGACACAATATCTCCAAAGCTGTTTACTGCTGCCCTTGAGGAAGCTTTCAGAAGATTAGACTGGTCGCAGAAAGGAGTCAGTGTGAACGGAGAGTACCTAAACCATTTACGATTTGCAGATGACATTGTGGTTATAAGCCACGATCCCAAAGAATTAGAGGAAAATCTTAATCAGTTATGCACAGTTAGTAAGGATTTTGGACTAAAGATGAATATGGCTAAAACAAAAGTAATGATGAACAAGTATGCCACAGAAAGGTTATAATGATTATAGGAGCAGTAATTGAAAAGGTGGAGTCATATAGTTATCTGGGACAAGTTATTAGCTGTAATAATGATAAATGGCTGGAAGTCAAAAGAAGGATAAATTTTGATGGATAGCATTCAGGAAATATAGTCACATACTGAAGAGCAATATCCCAGTTTGTCTGAAACGTAAAATAATGAATCAATGTATACTCCCCACCATGACTTATGGAAGTGAAACTTGGGCACTCACCAAAAGAATGGAAGAGCTTAGAACTACACAGCGAAGAATGGAACGAATCATATTGGGAATCAGACTGTTAGATAAGAAGAGAAACACATGGATTAGGCAACAAACTCAAGTAAAGGACATTCTTATCAAAACTAAAGAACTAAAATGGTCTTGGGCAGGACACATAGCTCGAAGATATGATGACAGATGGACTAAGAAAATAACAGAATGGTATCCGAGAGGAGCTAGAAGAAAACCTGGAAGACAAAGGCGGAGATGGATAGATGAAATTCATGAGTTTGTGAGTAGTAAATGGATGGCCAGTGCTCAAAACAGAAGGAACTGGAAAGTTGCTGCAGAGGCCTTCATCCTGCAGTGGATTGAAAATGGCTGATGATGATGACCGTGCTTGGGGTGGAGGTTGAGAAGACGAAAGAAGATATTTGTTGACATTGGACTTGAACTTCTGTAGACTGTAATTTTCAGGAAATATGTATGAAGGAAGGTTGTTCCAGAAAACGGCAGTTGAATGAATAAATGAGGAAGATGAAAAGTTGGTTCTGTGGGTTTGAAGTTGGACAGTAAATGGATGTTGGCTGGTGGCGACACGTGTTCGGACTGTTTTTAAAGAGAGAACGGGAATTATAGAAGCCAATTCAGAAGAACAGTGCCCATGGAAGTATCTGTAGAAGAGGCATGCAGCAGAAACAGTACGTCTATGAGAAAGCGAGTGGAGAGACTCTGTTAGAGATGAATCCTTAATTAACCTAATTGCCCTCTTCTGAATGGAATCAAGAAGCCTGAGAGAGGTTTTGGGGGCACCACCCCAGTGTGGGAACAATATTCCATGGCAGGGCGGATTTGCGATTTATAGAGAGTGAGCAGCTGTTTGGAAGAAAAGTAACGCCGAGAGCGAAAGAGAAAACCAAGTTTTTTAGATGCAGAGGAAGCAATTTTTGTAATGTGCTTGTGCCAAGAGAGATTAGAAGTCAGGGTAATCCCCAAAAGAGATATATCATTTTGCCTAGAAATTGGAGTGTCACTAAAGATAAGCATAGGAGCAGAAGAATCCTTTTTGCGAGATATAAGACAAGACTGAGTTTTAGAAGGGTTGAAATCAACTAAGTTGTCTTTGCCCCACTGGAGAATTACCTGAAGATCGGCATTTAAGGATTTGGTAGCAAATTTTCGAGAAGTTGAAGCTGATTGAGCAGGACAAGGTTTCTCAAAATGGAAAGTGGAATGCAATGTGCTATCATCGGCAAAACTATGGATAGGTTTTCCGGTCAATGGAAGTTCATTAATATACAAGAGGAAAAGAGTGGGGGAAAGAACTGAACCTTGGGGGACACCGGCATTAGTGGAGAAGTTAGAAGACAGAGAGCCATCTACCATCACTCTCAGTGAGTGATTAGAGAGAAAACTGGATAACCAATTACTAAAAACAGTTGGCAAACCATAAGATGGAAGCTTGTTTAGAAGACCTTTTATGCCAAACACGATCAAAAGCCTTTGAGATGTCAAGAGCAGCTACTTGTGTTTCACCGAACCTTTCCATTGAATTAGTCCATAAATGGGTAACATAAGCCAGAATATCACCAGAGGATCTACACTGACGGAATCCATACTCGCGATTGTTGATCAGATGGAAGGTTTCTAGGTAGTTTAAGAGTTGGTGGTTAATTGCTTTCTCCATTACTTTAGAAAAAGTAGAAGTAATTGCAATGGGACGATAATTGGATGGGAGGGATTTGTCACCCTTTTTAGGAACTGGCTGGATATGAGCAAATGACATGGAGCTGTCTTTCCTGCAAAATTTTATTGAGTATGGTGAGGAGGTTATCGGAGATCCTGAAGTAGTTCTTCAGGATGTTAAGTAAAGATGTGATGGAAATCCTATCATATGCAGATTTAACGTCAAGAAAAATTATGTCGGAAATTATGTAGTTTAAGAGTTGGTGGTTAATTGCTTTCTCCATTACTTTAGAAAAAGTAGAAGTAATTGCAATGGGACGATAATTGGATGGGAGGGATTTGTCACCCTTTTTAGGAACTGGCTGGATATGAGCAAATGACATGGAGCTGTCTTTCCTGCAAAATTTTATTGAGTATGGTGAGGAGGTTATCGGAGATCCTGAAGTAGTTCTTCAGGATGTTAAGTAAAGATGTGATGGAAATCCTATCATATGCAGATTTAACGTCAAGAAAAATTATGTCGAGCTGAGTTCGAGAATTCAAATCTTCCTGCATGTGAAAGAGAGTTTGAAGGAGATTGGTGGTAGTAGATCTTCCAGGGATCACGGAGTGAAGGTGGCGAGGTCCGTGGTGGAAACAGTGCTCCATAAATTGAGTTAGGATTGCCGTTTCAAAAACTTTCAGGAGCGAAGAGCCCACTGAGATCGGACGAAAATCCTTTGCAGTTTTTGGCCTGGTATTCTTCGGAATGGGTTTGGCGCAGTAGGTGTCCAAATTTCATTAAAGATGTGGAAAAGAGCATCCACAATGAAGACACAGGATATTTTAATGATAAACAAGGGAAATCCGTCAGGCCATACAATAGCTTTGTTCGGTAACTCGTTTATTACTCTGAATCAGATTCTCCTTCGTGATGTTAAGCGTAGACAGGGGAGTCAAATCACGTAATGGGATGGAGATGGGAGGATTCGATTCTTTCTTTACATGACTCTCACCAAAAGTATTATAGGCCCACTCAATGAAAAAGCTTTCATCCATCTTAATATCTTTGTAATGCTTTGCAAATGGCAGCTTGGTTTGGTTTGGTTTGTTAGGTTTTATTGGCGCATTAGCAACTAAGGCTATAATGCGCCCGACAAATGGCAGCGTGGAGCATACTAACCTATTAGCTATGTATATATTGTTAGCTTGTCGTTTTTGTTTCAGGAAAAATGCACGTTTCCTTTTAAAGCTAATGAAATAACTTGCGAATCCAGTACTCTTCCAATTCCTGAAGGCACGTTACTTGTCCAGAAAAGCGAGCTTCAGATCTTTTGAGAGCCATGGTTTTGTCCATTTAGAGATTCTGATGGTTTCTGAAGTTCCTTGAATTGCCATTGCCTTCAGAAGGTAAGCCAGACTATCAGTGGCGTCTTCGAGCGACAGGGTGGAAAGTGCTGCCCAGTTGGTTTAGGTGAGAAAACGCATTATGGTCAAAATCTTGCCTGATGAAATTAACTGAGAAAATGGTTTTGGTTAGGACTCCATTAACCTTAGGATGCATCGACTGGTACCTAAAGACAAACGCGAGTGGTTTTTGGTCCGAATTAAAAATGGAGGTCGGTATTGTGGGCGTCAAATCTACAGTACGATGAAATACTAGGTCTAACACTTGATCGCCCCTTGTGGACTGTGACTCAAAGAAGTCCAACCCTAAATTTTTAATGAAGGTAATGAAGTCTTGTCTAGTTTCCGAGTGTCTTGGGGTGGGCATATTGAAGACCCTTGTGAGAAAGGTAGGTTTATTAGAGGTGAGGTGGTTCGCAAACCATGACTGCAATTCATCCCTGGAGTCTTGTGTATGATCAGTTGGGAGATAAATTAGACAAATTTGGATCAGGTGATTTCTGCATGTAGAATTGGCACACAAAAATTCAAAGCAATCAGAACTGCTGGTCCTCAGGTAAGACAGTGAAAAATTACGATGGTAAATAATCATAACGCCTCCCCCTCTTCTTCCCATACGATCATTAGTAGCTGCGTGATAAGATGGCTTTCTTAACAACGTGTCAAGCTGTTTATTAGATGATATCCAGGTCTCTGTAAGGCAAATAATTCCAAATTCCTCAAGGAACAACAGTGGAGCTTATTGCAGATGTTCCTGACATTTTGAGTAAACATTGAGCAGAGTCTGTCGGTTCCAGTGTCCTGTGATCCCTTTAGTTGCTAGCAACAATTTCTGTGGATAGAGATTCGAGAATTTTCCCGAAATTCCTTTACCCTTGAGCCGAGCGGCCACACTTGAGGGTAAAGGACAGCATCTAAATCAGAGGGTGAACAAGCTACATCGAAAGATGCATAAGAAGGCTGTTTTATACGCATTTTACGGACGCTGGTGTGGACTCCAGTCTTGCTTAATATCAAATTCCAAACGTCTTGTGAGGCTGTATCAGGGTGAAGCCTAGTTCCAAAAACATGCGCTAATCCAGGGGCAGATTTGATTTCCGAAGAGCCGCTACTCCCATGGATAAAACCATCAATTAGTGCATACCTGTAAGTCTTATCACAGGTGTGTCCATTATTTTGTCCACCTCCTGTATATGAAGAATGGCTTATTGATTCGATATATCCATGTACAGAGGGATGCAGGTAGAAAACTTTCTTTGGTTGCCACTAGAGGACTCTCCACCACACCGACCGTTTACTTACAGTATCATTGTAACACGCTTACAATTTGTGAAAAAAAAAATGACTTGTATAACTCCAGGCTAACCCTCAATTTCCTTTAACCCCCCCTCATCCTCCATGTACCCACACACACACAGTACTTTACAATTCTTGCCATAGATAACGGGATTCCCTCGAACGGAACAGTGAGAGTGAGAAAGTTAGTGAAAAAAGCCATTGGGACGCATACATAAGTCAGGTTCTATAGAGCGAAACCTGTTTAACTTGGATTATTGCCCCGTCTCCGGTCATGTTACTATAGCCACCGTTGCCAAAAGCTGACCGAACAAAAGTAAACTCCAGGAGATCCCTCTTTACAAAGTATGTCTTTTGTGTCAAGCTTTCATACATTTCAACAACAGTGTCTGCCATTCGCGATGGAACCCAAACTGTGTTAGACTTTCTCCGCTGAATGGCACGGAGGTCGACCTTGTGTTTGAAAAGACACAATGGACGCTATAGTAATAGGTAGATTGGTCGGATAAGACAGGCTGCACGTGGCTATTGACCACCCTTCTATAGAGTGGGCATAGAGCAGTGAACTCTATGGGAATCTGAAAGGGGGGTAAGATGTTGGTAGTGCTGAGGGGGGAGGGAAGAATCCACCAATTGACCAGAACTACGTAAAAAAGGCACGAAGCATCTTTTCACTCTCCTCGCCAGCGCCCGGAGTTCCCTTTGTTCCCGACTTCTCGAGCCGTGAAAGGGCTCCCCTGAATGGCAGAAGACAGACGAAAGAGAGAGAGAGAAGAAAAAAGCCACTGCTGCAACCAGAGAACGCTGACGTCTACCGGCACGGGCGAGAGACCCAGAAGATGTGCTTATTGACGCCGACTTCGACCACCGGGCTCACCGAGTCTGAACAAAGGCGTCGGAGTACGGAGGACGTTCTTCAGGAGGATCGAGTCGTTGTTTCCCTAAAGCCCACCTACAGGTCAGCCGACACCAATTCACATCCATTCGTCGGTGAACAGCGGCATTACGACCCCTGCTCCAGCCGTCTGAACTTCAAAAGGTCACATACAAGACGGATGTCGAAGTTAATGTACAAAAGCATCGTACATTTTTTTCTTTTTTTCCTCGACACCCTTCTCCTTTTATGCCGAAAGAAAGAGAGAAAGAAAAGGAACATCAGTTAAGGAGTGCGTTTTTAAAAGTTTCTTTTTTATGTTTTTACACACGCGTGCGTATACACAGTCACGAGTGACAGAAACAGATTTTTATGGGATGCGTTTCTTATAAGTTCAGAATGGGGGACCAAGTTTTCGATCACCTATTCTAAGGATGTTTCAACTGTTGGAAAGCAATCAAACCATCAAAGAGATAGAAGAATGAAAAAAAAGAAGGTTATCTTCTTTTCCCTACTTTCCAATTGGTGGTTAGTTACCTAAATGAATGGCGTTAAAGATTTGAGATTTGATAAATTCTGATTTTTAAAAGGTACAATGAAAATCTTCATTGTTTTTTTACCAAAGGGTGACTTTGACTGATGTAAAAGGAAATAAATGAAAAAATAAAGTAAAATTATACTTCGGTACAACAGACTCATTACTGGCAATAGAAAATGTCAATAATTTCATGTTTTAGGGATGAAACCGAGAAAAGAGAGTAGAAAACAATTTACCATTTAAAAATACGTTCTTGCCTCATTTTAATGCCACTCGAATGAAAACATACGTGGCTTTATGGGCAGTGAAAGAGATTTCCAACTTATCATCAATTACATTCTTCGATGCATAATCCCAATTCCTTTATATGCCTCAACTATATGGTCCTCAACTATAACACCTACAATCTCATAATCTGTCCTGGTCACCAATCTTAATACGCTTCCTTGGAGATATCTTCTCTAGGAACCTTGTTATCTTCTCTCAGCTTCTATCCGGAAAACTGAACTCACCTGATATCTGGGATATCATCACTAGACCATCAGATCGAAATAGATGCCAGACAAAAGCACCCTCATACACATCTAAGGTGCGTAGCATGTCCTCCCTGGATAATACATTTCCGCTTAACTCCATCCAAATATTCAATAGGTTATCCATAGACGTTGAGAAGCTGTGCAAGGACAAAACCTACAGATTGTCCACTCTTGCAGATATGTATGCCCTCATCAAGCTCTAAGTGGATCTCTTGAAGATACTGTTCTATCCACACTTTGTTGTATCTTTATGAATTTATATGTTGTATTTTTACTAGAGGCAGTTTAAGGCTATTTATTTTATCTGGACTCTGTACACAATGCGTTTGTTCTCATTCTTTATTCAATTGCTTTATGTGTCCAGAAGGATCAATTTTTCATTTGGGCATCTGTTCTATCATTATGAATACATATATTCATTATTCTATCTTTTTGGATACCATTGTGGGAGAAGAGAAGCTTGACGTCATCATTTTTAATGGAGTCTCCAAGATTTTTAGTATAGAGTGGGGCACCGTTCCTAGAAGAGGCAAAAAAAAAATGTTCATTTTAGATTATTTTCTGGAAAAGTAATGAAAATCGTTTTCTTTCGTTGTTCGATGTCAACATTAACTGGAAACGGTATGCTGAAACTTTGTACCACCTGTGCCTCAGCATCTAACAAAAGAGAAAAGGATAGATTTATTGGATGAGTTTCTCATAATTTCCCTATTTTAAGGTGATAGAAAATTCAACTGTTAGAAACCATTCAATCAGACGGGTATAAAAGAAAAAAAATGAAGTTTTTTTTTTTCTCCAATCCCTTCATTCTGCTTAATGATGGTTCGTGCCATACGTTGACAACCCGATTTAGGCCTGTCTTTCAAAATATGTACCAGGAGGCGTTCAAACGTCCTGTGTACAAATGTGTCATATTACGGCCTCCCAAGAACTTAATCATCTACCCATGTGTATTATGTGCATAAATTGAATGTGTTCTCTGGTCTATTTGCCCGTTTTTATGGACGAAAAACTCGAGTTTACGGGGAAGGACAGGGGGACCTTGCTGATCTTGCCTGGGACCGGCTAACTTTGTCACGAATTGAAAAAAGCCCATAAAATTTCCTCGCGATATAGACCGGATTCTAACCCGGGCCTTATTTACCCCGTTTAGGGAGTACTGTGAAGGAAAGACCATAAAACGTGACGTTTATTTAGAGGTGGTATACAAAGGTATATGAAGAAAATAATCGACCTGCCTGAATTCCAAAAGGTCAAATTGTTGGTGCACGTTTGGCAGGGACATCGATGACTAAAACTGCTGATTTGCTTAATGTGTCCAAAGTAATTGAATCGAAAGATGTCTGCATTCTCCAAGATACCACGAATTGTGGTAGAAAATTGAAGCTGAATATTAAGTACATTGTCCTTGATCTCGTCTAAGTTGAGAAAGAGGTCTGATCATAAATCTGTTGGCTGCTGATGAACTCAGTATGTTTGGTCTTCTTCACTTCATCATTCGAGTGAAAAGTGTCATCTTTTAGTATCTTTTTTAGGGAAATGAAGAGACGTGGTCACAGGGCGACAAATCAGTGAGCTCTCTGCTGGTTGCTGAAACATTTTCCACTTGTACCAGATCATTCCATTGCTACCAAGTAATTTAGACATTAGGCAATTTACTTGAGACACTTCGCTCATCACATAAGCTTCTTGAAACGCAATCAAACTTATATGCACCTTCCGACAGAGTTATCTTATCCATTGAGCACTTTAGGCACTTTCCTACAAAGTTTTTTAGGGCAGGCGAAAAAAAAAGTAGGCGCACTAAAAATATAAGTCAACTAGAATCAAACGATTTTATTCTATCAATAAAATTCTACAAATAAATTTTTAAATACAGACCTTTAAGATAAATTCTTTCTTCGGCTTTTCTGGTGGTAAAATCATTAATCATTGAGATCATCAGCGTCATCAAAGTTCGTATTGCATGCAATTTAGTGGTTTACTAAGTGTTGTGGAAATAACTTGAATACCAGATTTCTTAAAAAAACAAACAAAGTAGAATTGAACGCATGACATTTTTTATACGTTTGGTATAATGAAGAGAGGGCCTTCAAATGAAGAATACCTAGGAAAATCAAATGAAGAGTACTCCGAAACGCCATAATAACACTAAAGGAAATCCCTGCCTGCCTACTTGGGGTATTCCTGGTAATTTTCAGTGTATGATGTTTGAAGTTGGCTTAAGATCACCTTGTTATTAGGAGTTAAATCTTTGCTATGTGGGTATAGCAGTGTTCTTTTTTTGGCATTGGACAAAAAAACACAGTTCACCCATCCGTATTCTCCAACCCATCCACTTCCAAAACAACAGATGGAAACCTGTTCCCACAATCAACCACCGGCTGCCTGAAGGCAAACTTCCGCACATCTATCCTACAACAATCCTTCCTCAACATGAATTTATGCCCATACATGTGTGTAGTCTCAGCAAGTGGAAGAATACCATTAACATTCAGCTTACTCAATCCATTCAAGGCTTTAAACACCTGAATCAGATACACCGCGGGTACCTGGTCTCGAGAAGCTACAATTTGCAGAACTGCAGCCTTTCTAAGTAAGAGCACCCTTTTGTTCCCTTCACCAATCTTGTTGTTCTTCTCTGCACCCGTTTCAGCAGATCTACATTCTTGATAAACTGAGGCCTCCAGACTTGTATACAGTACTCAAGATACGGCCTAACCATGGCCTTATCCCTGCTAGCAAAGTTTCTGTATATCGTTGACAAAACCCCATGAGCTGTCCTGACGCATGTCTGCACTGCTCAGAGAATTTCATGTTTAACTGCACAATTACCTCCAGGTCTTGTCTGTAAATTGTTGTATTCTTTGGTTGGTTTGCTGGCCGATAAACCTGAGTTTCTGGGAGGAAAAATCATGCAACCCTCGCCTGAGACTGACTAAATCAGCCATGTTTTAAAAATGCCCATAACAATTCCTCGCATCATTAACGAGATTCGAATGGGGGTATTTTCCATCTGTTGTGTGGAGGACGGTGATTATATCCACTCTGTTGCCCGCGAGAGCATCTGTTAGTGACAAGCGCATATCACCTTAAAGTTCTAATTGCATTACTACTCAATACCGTGAGCCCTCGTGGGTAACACAGTTGGTAGAATCGTCGTCCTCCCGTATCTGGAGTTGTGTACATCCATCCATTATAACGCCTCCTCAGACGAGAACACCTCGACCCCCATATCGATCCCTTTCAGTGATATTTGCGGGGTGATACCGTGTGGCAACCTCTCGCCAGATTAGCTGACTTCCAGAATCGCTGCTGAGACTGAATCTACTCTCATCAGTAAAGAGTACCTTAAGTAAAGTTGTGGTTGTAACCTTTTAGAAATAGTGTTGGTCCTTAAGTTTTGACACCACTGTACTATTGGTGGTGCTTCTGCCCCTCTCTGAGCTTAGAAAGGGACCTAGAGGGGAAAGGGAAATTTGAGAAAGTTACATAAAAATTACCTCGCGCCAAGGTCCAAGTTCTTGAAGATGGTTGGGAATCCTTGTGGAGGTCCAGTGAACTCCTCCATCCCTCCACCGTCATATCTGCAGAAAAGCAACCGTGCCTGGGAATTGAAGACTCGGATATATGGATATACACTGAGTGGGGAGAAATGGCTGCATCCCCAAGGTTAAGATGGACGATAGAACAATACTTGTTGAATATTAGGGACTAACAGAAACGAGGAATTACATTCTAAGATTTTTGTATCTATCGATATTTTATGACGTTGAAATATGGGAATCGGCAGCACCCACTGACCTGAGCAATGTCAAACAATCCTTGAAATGCTCAGACTGCCAAAAAAATAACAAAATTGAGAAAATTTAAAGTTCTAATATGTCTCATCTTGGCCTCAATTATCTGGGACCAGTGTGGTATTTTTACCAAATGAAAACTGTATATTGTGTGGTATTTCCTGTGGTGATTTTGTGCTTGCTTGTTTCTGTGTTCAGATTCCTCCTCTAAATTTATTTCTGTGAGTAACTGTCTGTAATTAAATTTTTCCGAATCTCTAAAATTGATTGTTCCCCTTCCTGTTAATCCCCCTCCTCCCCAAGCCTTTGTGCGCGAGAGCGAGCTGTACCTCACATTCTTCCCTCTACATAATAGGCTATAACTACTACTGTAAACGCCTGCCATCGATTTGCCGTTATGAGTAAGTTTGGATGAAGGTTCCATCTCTTCAGACAATAAAGATTTATTGGACCACGCCAATAAATTGTACAAAAGAAGAGGCCATTTTCGAATTACGCAGCATAAAAGTGATAAATATTGTCATTTACAAATTATATCGATAAATGTTGGTTGTAACAAACACGATAATCTTCAAAGCATTAGGATGAAAGTAATTACAAAATACTTCCGGGAAAAATGAATATTACTCAAAAAGGGAAAATACAGAGAGAAAAAGCAATATATGTATGGTATCATTGAAAAGGTAGAATGTAAACAAATTTTGTCCTTCTTCAATACCTGCTAGGACCTTCCTCCCTCCTCCAATTTGTCTTATAAGGCAGCTCCAGAAGATTAGTTCAATCCCCCATTATCCAGGAGGTGAAGTTAAAAAAAAAAAGTAAAATTTTGGTATGCAAATACAGAAGGACGTTATCTTAAATATTGGTGGTTGGGGATTGATTGCATTTGCTATCAGCAAGAATATTTTCACTGCAAGGGAGTCATAGGTTTCTTCACTATCTGCCTGCCCAGTAGGGCAGGATTCAATAGGGAAACATTTGAACCTTCAGCGTGGATGCCCAAGTGCTCTTGGACTCCAAATAATCTTTAGCCAGAGTTTCCACTGCCTCTGTAGGACACAACAAAATTTCAAGCTCTTGCACTCTACAAATAGACTATGATGCATTTCTCCCGGTTTAACGAACAATCGGATTTAACGTAGAGGCCCTGTTCCTTGCAAGACATCAAAGTACCATTGTACTTTGATGTCTTGCAAGGTCCTCTGACTCTATAGACGTTCCGGAGTATAAACCACAAAAATATTTACTTATCTTAAATTAAAACAAAAAACAGAAAAATCACTTTACATATTTTAATTCAATTGGATTGTTGTTAAGGCAAGTCCAGCTGTCAGGATTGAAAGGAGTGAGGTTAGGAGAAGGATTACTCCTAAGTGCGATTTGTCTGCTTGAGAGATGGGAAATGCTTGGAAATGGGGGTAAATGCTTGGACATTTTCTGCACCCTGTGCAGAGACTGTCTATCTCAGTTCTGCTATTGAAGATGTCTGTGCGGATAGCATGCTTATAATCAACATCCTTCCACCAACGTCCTTTTGTCTGTGAAAAAAGAGGTAGGTTCTAATCCCATCAATGATATGAGGAATTTTAATGGATTTTTTCACTCTGTGGCTGAGTTAGTCGGTCTCAGGCGTGGACAGCAAGGGTTTTCCACTGGAAACGCGGGTTTTTCGTCCAGCAAAACAAGCAAATTGACCAGAGAACGGATGTAATTTATGTACACAATGTAGATAAGATAGTTTTGCTGGCCCTAAGTGACTTTTTTTGCCGTTGAAGGATTTTAGTGTACTACTTTTATGTGCCTTGTATCTTCTGAGATTGGCTAACTACAGTCTCTGTTGAAGAGGAAATTGAGAAATGAAATTCCTTCAATCGTGGACGGGAATTGAATCCTTACCTTTCCAAACGCGTGACAAGTGGCGAAACCAATGTACTTTCACGGAGGACAAGAAGCGTAGTATCAAGGTTTACTCGAAGAGTTTTCCTTTTCTTTTTTATTTTGGCTATGGGCAAAAACAGATAAAATGCTAAAAGTTTCAGGCCACGAGAAGAGCCCCTTATCACAAAACGAAATTTTCAAAATAGAATTTAATCTTTGTTATGAATGTTTATACAATTTAAGGTCATTACAATTTAATTTTTTGCAGTTATAGCATTCTTACTACTCGTTATACTCCAGTTATATCCAATTATAACATTCTTCATTCTTACTATCTGCTTATACTCCAGTTATATCCAATTATGACATCCTTACTATCTGGTTATACTGCAATACACTTAAATACTGAGGAAGATACACCGATGAGCCAAAATATTATGACCACCTACCTAATCTGATGTTGGGCCTCCAGGCGCAGCCAAAACAGCTCGTACCCGGCGAGGCATGGACCCTACAAGATTTCTAAATGTGTCTTGTGGTATCTGGTACCAACACGTAACCAGCAGATCCTTTTAACTCCTGTAAGATCTGTGGTTGAAACGCCGCAGATCGGAGTTGCTGTTCTAACACAAACCACAGATGCTCGATGGGATTGATGTCTGGGGAATATGGAGGCCAGGGCAATACCTGAAAGTCTTCCTCATGTTCTGTGTACCAGTCTCGAACAATCCGGACTGTGTGGCATGGCGCATTATCCTGCTGAAAAATGGCACCGCCAGAGGGGAAGACCGTTGATGTGAAAGGGTGTATCTGGTCAGCAATGATGTTTAGGTGTTTTGTGTGTGTGGACATGTGTTGTATCTTATGTACGGCGGCACCAAAACATTAGTACAACTCCGCCATGGTACATTGTGGTAAGTGTGGGCAACGGGGGGTCCCACTAGGGGCCCAACGGCTAAATGGCCAGAGATAGAACATACCATGACATTACACAACAGGACACTGCCCATATACTTTTTGTAAATCTCTGGCTTTCACAGACCTCTGTGCTACACCTACAATGCATACGACATGGAGATGGGGGGAACCTCTGGTGCCGTTAGACACCAAATACTTGACACTTTATGTTTGAGAAGTGTGTGTCTTGTTCTGTTGTTTTGTTGTATCTGGCCACTTAGCTACTAGGGAACAGCGATCACCAGGATGGCTGCTCCCTAGTACCCGTCCACGCCACAACAATACAGGTACTGTCAAACGAAAGTGACAAGGTAAGAATCCCGCATCCACTGGAGGCATAATTAATTCCAGTGGATGCCAGCAAATCCCGTACCACTGAGAGCCCAAACCGGTGGTACCAGCAGAAAAATATAAAAAAATAAATAATAATAAAATGAAATCAAATAAAATGAGAAAAAAAATAATAATTAAATAAATAATAATATTAATAATAAAATAAAATAATAAAAAAGGAAAAATAAAAACAATAAAATAATAAAAAATATATATTTATATAAAAAAAGATAAATAAAAAGGCAATGAATGTAACCAAATAAAAAATATATAATAAATAAAATAATAATAATAAAAAAATTATAATAATAAATAAAAATAATAATAAAAAATAAGAATTCTAAAAAAACAATGAATAAAAAAAACCCTCCAAGAATAATGAATTGAGCAGTGGTCGTGTAGCTTAGTGATGGGGTGGCAATCAGCAGTAGTCGATTCGTTAGAGAAATCAGTAAGTAAAGTCTGGTTCCCCTTGTTTCATAATAAAATTTCAGGTAGACTTGGTCAGGGTGACACATGACAGCACAGAAGACTCAGTGAAACTGATGCCAGGAAGAGAGGAAGAACATATACAGTCAATGATGGTAGATGAAATCACAATTCAGTTATAAGGCAGATATCCTGATAGAAGGACAGCCGGTTAGCTCGAGCCGTCTGTTAAAAATTTCTTTTGCAAATTCTTGGAAGATTTCAAGAGTTTCTTTATTTGTAATTAAATCGTGTTCATTTCCAGGAGCAAAGTGGTGAGATGTATTTGAGATTCATTGCCGAAGATCTTGGTAAATTGGGAAAGAGTAAATTACGTGTTGCCATTCCTCGATGCCACTGCATAAGCAAGAATCTGTAGTGGTCAGATTAAACTGTAAGAGTTTCGCATTCAATGATCCATGATCTATTATTAAGCATGATGTGCAGAGACTGGGGAAGAACCATTTCTGTACATTGTTCGAAGAGGTAAATGGGATGTCAGGTATAAACGACTTGGTTACAATACCTTTAGTGGATAAGGACCACCTGGATTGCCAACAGTTGATTAGAAGATTCCAGCATTTCTCTTTTTCTTTCTTTGGGTCAGCAGTTTAGGTAGGTGGTAGACGTCAGAGTGCCCGGCACATAAATGACTGGACCAGGGTATCCCAGCAGAGCATGACACCACCGCCATCGGCTTTTTTTCGTCCCACGGTGCATTGAGGCGCCATCACTTCCCCAGGTAAACGACGCACACGTACCCACCGTCCACATGGTGCAGCAGGAAACGTGATTCATCGGACCAGACAACCTAGCATAGGGCTGTCTGATGGCGGCTGCACAACAATGAGCCGCATGCGACCCGCAAGATGCGGGTCGGACATCCCCTGGTTCAGTTCCGTTGTTATATCATCATTAACTAGTTGTAACATAGAGGAATGTCTTATTATGGTAAAGGCCTCCATGTCCTAAAATTAAAGGCTATTCAATTTAAATCTAATGCAGATAAGCAGGTTGGCATTAAAGCATTAGATTAACGAAAGTTGTTCAAAATCGTTTTCTGTCTAGACACTGACGGTATTAAAGGTGAACCGGAGATGAATTGATCATAAGAGACGCTTGCTACAAAACTGTGTTTTAATTTTCACTGGAAAAGGTTCTGTGCCTCTTTTTCTCCGAACGAACGAGATTCCAAAGGAATGGTAATGCGTAGTTGTAAGATTGTCTTTGATGGGCCAAGTACAAAACGTTTAAAATATGAAACAAGGTGTGGGGGGGAAAAATAGGAAACAAATTATCATTTTTAATGTAGTTCTAAGTGACCAGGGTTTTAATAAAGAGTAATTCAGTGAATTGATGCGCTTTATAATTACGCCCCAGGTTAACGACCTGGGGCGTAATTATACCGGTATTTATGCTGCCAATCTCTACAGAGTAAGGCATATTCTCATGGGATGTACTAATTTTCAAATTGATGAGCGTTAAAGAACAGAGAAAATGGCCATCGTAGCCCTTTTGCGGTTAAACGTTCAAATACGCTCAGTGATCGCTGAATTGTGACCATCTACCTGATACGTGTTCCCCCACCGTTCGAACTGAACAGCCGCCATTCGCACATAGGCATTGACTTCACTAGATGTCTGCAAGGCTTTCATAGTGTCGGATTATATGATGGTTGAGTGTCCATACGCTTCACTTCGTTTCAAAACATCCCGCAGGTGTTCGATTGGATTGAGGTCAGGCGAATTTGGAGGCCAATCAAGATGGGTGATATCTTTACTGTGTTCCTCGACACTGCTGGCCCGATTGACACAGCGCGTTATCGTCTTGGAAGATCCGTTTTCTATTCAGACTCCCTCGACGTGGTCGTGGTAAGGGGACATCAAGTGACGCTGCTGCTCCTCCAAATTAGCATTACTGGGATCCAACGCCCACATCCTAGGTTCAAGGCTATCAGCATAGGAATCCGGCACGTTTGCTGTGATCTGTGGAAACTCGGAAAGGAGGATCCTGGCCGTTGAGGAGCTTAGCTTCAACCCACGACTTTGGCCCCTGATTCGACACGACGGGTAGTCCTGGATGGCTACGCCAGGATTAATCGACTAGTGGGTGTCTGTGCGTGTAGCACAATGGTATCGTCACCGTCCTCCTCACACCGGGTGGAAAGGGCCCAGGTTCGAATCCCGTCGATGACACGAGGAACTTTAATGGGCCTTTTTCACTCCGTGGCTGAGTTACTCGGTCTCAAAACAGACAAATCGACTATAGAACGCACGCAATTAGCAGACATAAGACACACATACCACGCCAGATGAATTTAATTATTCGAGTGGCCTAAAAATAACAGTTTAGTTTTTTTGGTTTATGGCCAGTGGGTTCGCCTGCAAGGGTCAACTGCGTCAATGCGTTCTCCTACAATCATTGTCCGAGGGACAGGTTCAGGCTGGCAGCGGTACGGATATACACTGCCCTACCATTAATATCCAGATACCCCTCCATGAATGGGGAAACAGGTCCTATGCATGCAACACGTCACAGAACCTGCTATTAATTGCGCACTGGGCTTCGAACAGACAATTACAGAAGTGGGCATGCAAGATGACACGTTCAACAGAATTAACAAACTTCCAACGTGGAATGATAGTAGGATGCCGTATAAGTAACCGTTCTGTACGAGATCTCGCAGTCACTCTAGGGATCCCTAGGTGAACGGTTAGTGCGGTCATATGCAAGAGGAATGGAACTGAATCTGCCAAAAATCGTCCTGGTAAATCCCGAAAACTAAAAGAACGGGACAAGAGAATTCTGTGAAGAATTCAATTGCTCACAAATCGTAATTTGCCATTGTCTCAAGTCTCACAAACCCTCTGTGAGGTTTTGTATCCTCCCAACGATGAAGTTTGGTGGAGGCAGTGTCATGTTATGGGGCTGCTTTTGGCTTGGGCCCATTAATCGTTATCGACAAAACCATGAATGCTGCGCAATACCAGGACAGCCTGGACTTCCAACATTGTGGCAATACTTAGGGGAAGACCTGTATCAGCAGGACAACGCACCATGCCATACTGCTCGGGTCGTAACGGAGTGGTCTTAGGACACGGATGTCTTCAAACCACTCTGTTACGATTACCCAGCGCAGAGTGCTGATCTGAACCCTATCCAGCATCATTGGGATGTATTGAATCGTTGGGTACGTGCACGTCGAGATTGCAAAGAACAAGGCCGAACTGGTGGCTGCGTTAAAGGTCGAGTGGAGGAACATATCACCTGACATTTTATAAAAAGCTGGTTGAGAGTATGCCAAAGATTGAAGGGCGTCATAAAAGCAAAAGGATTCAGCACAAAATATTAAATGCCACAATAAAAGCTCATTTTTGTCTAAAGGCAGGTGTCTGGATATTAATGGTAGAGCCGTGTATGTATAATGTCTGACTAGTTCTGGCGTCACACTCCTGAACGCATGTATTATTTGCCGGTTAGTGGGCGTCCCATTTGGACTCCGTGGCGGGTGGGGAGCCTGGGCACTGAACCAAAAACATACTCATGAATCTTGAAAATCCGAATTTTTCTTCTGGAACCCTTCCAGATGATCGTACCTTGGAAAATAATATAAACCGTGTAGCCAAACGGCCCAGAACGGAAGAAATATCAGGAATACACCACGCTTCCTGGTAATTCATTCCATTACTGAAAACCCCATTGGGAAGATGTTGCCCTTCTTTATTCAAAAGGGTCTGGAAGGGTTTCCAGGGTCACCGAAATCAGTGAAACGGCTACGATCCCGAGATATATTGGTAGAAACCAAAAATGAAAGCCATTCGGAATAGTTTCTTATAGCCACCTCTATTGGGGGAATGTCGGTTACAGTTACTCCTCGTAAGACACTAAATCCACCATGTGGCGTGATCACCTAGTGGAATCTTGTGGAAGTGTCAGAATTACACCAATAAATCTGCTTCAAACTTAAATCACAAGGAGTGACAGCTGTAAAGAGAATATTTGTGAGTGAGGATAGGAATCTAGTACCTCATTCCTACTTCCAACTGCTCGAAGTCTCTTTTTCCATCACAGCTGGGTACCTACACTGCCCAGTGAGGTCATATGTACCAAATCCATTAAGATGCTTTAAGTATCAAAAATACGGACACTTGCAAATGGCCTATCGTCGTGCTGTAGCATGCGCTCGATGTGGAGCATCAACTGCCAAGGAGAACGATCTGCATACGCACGCGCGTGTCAGCGGTGGAAGGAGGAAAAAGAGATGCAGAGCAGAGCTGAACATATTCTATCAGGAAGCAAGGAAAGCAGAGAAGCCAATAAATGCAGTAAGCCAACATATGCTGACAAAGTTGCAGGAAAGCAGCACTCCATTGGGACACAGGCTGAAATGACTATTCCACCAAAAGAGTCCCGATTGTACGCTATTTATTGAGCTCACTAAAACCCATCTAAAAAATACAGCTGCCACTCCTATATCTATACTTCCTAATGCTCCACCACTCCAAAAAACAAAGTGGTAAAGTAAAACCCAAAAACTGGGGAAGCAACCAGCCGTACAAGAAATAATGGATGTAAAGATTAAGGAGGTACCGGACGACTCAGTCCTGGAATTCTTTCCACAAGAAGAAGAAGAGGAAGAATAAGATATAGACACAGGCCAACGTCTTTTCTTTCCAAAAAGGACAAATCCAGGACTGAGAAAACAAACTCCACAGCCCTTCGGAAGCTTTCACAATATGGTTGATTTAGTCGGTCCAGGCGAGTCCGACTAAATTAACCATGGTTTTTTTTTTTTTCAGGAATCTCTGGTTTTTCCTCCAGCAAAACAAAAAATCTAACTCAAAACACACGCAATTTAGAGAGAATATACACTGAGCAATACGGCCTTAGTCGCCGATGCTCCTAAAACACTACAACAACAATAACAACAATCTTCGGAGGCCATCAGATGGATCCAGCAAACTTAAATGACTACATTCAAATTCGCACAATGGAATTGCCGTTGATTTATTCAGAATACTGATGATATCAAGGCCGTCCTAAAGCATGAGCCAACCTACTTTTGCTTACAATAGATGTATTTAAACGCAAATGAGGATCCTTACTTTCATAACTGTGCAATGGTTCGCAAAGACAAAGCTGGGGACGGATCTGCCCACGGAGGAGTCGCCATTCTGATGGATAACTTTACCCCTTTTCAAACTCCGCCGATCACTAACAACTTAGAGGCAGTACTAGTTGGTCTTTCAGTATGGTTCCTCTTAATTGTTTGCTTCATCTATTTGCCATCCGGAAACGACATCCACCCACGTAGACCTTCAACTTCTCATTCAGCAGTTGCCTTCCCCTTTTCCATTATCAGGGGATTTCAATGAACTTAATACTCTGTGGTGTAGTGCTGATATCAGTGGAAGGGGGTCACTATCGAGCACATGCTTGAAAATAATGACCTAGTCCTAAATATGGGTTCTAACACCTTCTTCAACATATCTACCTGGACATTTACTGCGATCGACCTCTCTGTATGCTCCCCTTCTCTCCTCCTTATGTGTACATGGGAGGTCGAAGATAACCTTTATGGTAGTGATCATTTCCCCGTGATATCCAGCCTTTGTAAAGGGAGACCATGCCACCCGTCTAGGATGCCACGGTGGAAGATCGATCACGCTGACCGGAATGCCTTCAAACATCTGGCATCGTTTAATACTACCACAGCCAGCAAGGAATCGATTAATGGTGCAGCCAAGCACATCACAAAAAGTATTGTCCGGGCAGCGGGAAATGCAATTCCTGGTTTCGGTAATTGCATTTGCCGCCACCTGGACAAAACTTCCCTCCTTTAAGTTCTTCTCCCATAGCAGCTGCTAAAATTTCTTCTTGGTAATGTTTGTGACGTATTGTATATGATCAATTGATATCTTAAATCAGTTTATATCTGGATTTTAACAATATCCTCAGCCGAGTCCGTTTCTACCAAAATTCCTTTATCTCTTATCTTCCGCGTGTCTTGACTTTATCACTTGTTAGCACAGGCTTCCTTACTGTAACAACACCCACCTTCACTGGTGCTGTATTTGTCATTGTCAGCTTTTATGAATACTGTATGCATCTCCTTAACATTGTCCTTTTTAGCTGTCATCATTGGAGATTCATGAGTTCTCCACCTCTCCACAACCTCAGCATAAGTCTCTTTGCACTCAAACGGAATTGCGTCTACGTGACGTAGACACGCTTCTTTGGCATGCACGTTCACAGTTCTGTGGCCCATTGAACACATTTCCGATATGATGGGACGTTCGGTGACCTCCCCCTCTCAGCTTCTCACCACTGTTGTCCAACTCACAAATAAGTACAAGAAACATGGCTCAGCGTTCAAAATTTGTCACCTTTTTGACTCTCTATTGCGAAATTTGTCCACTATTTTGCTGTTTGGGGAGGCCATCTTTCATATTGATATGCACCACATTTTTAAATAATTGGTCTTTATTGCACTCAGCTGTGTACAACATACCCTTCACGGCATACGCCAAAGGTTTGCATTCAATTTATATCTTCATATATTACCTTTGTTCTTAAACTTTGTACAGTGGCCAGACACTGTCAAGTTTAAGAACAATGATATTGCATCTCCATCTCAGCAGTTCGATCACGTATCCACCATTCTACAAGACTGGCTCTGGATTATGCAATTTTGTGCGAGAATATTAGTTGTGGTGGGGGGAAGAGAGGTTAGCTCTATAGTTTTACTTCCTTTGATTGATATGCACTTTAACTTGAAGGATTTATTAAGGGGTAAACGCGTAGAAATTTGCTTCTGTATTCTCTGTCTTAAATGAATTTGTAAAAATCACAATCAAGAACTTGAACAGTAGGGAGCATTTCTATCTGGAGAAACCCAGTCTGGTGGGGTGTGCTGTGAGCATAGGTGTCGATCTGAAGGGATGGAGGGATTCTCCATATGTTTGGTTACGAGCTCATTCTACACAGGCCCTCGTGGGTAGCACAGTTGGTAGAATCGCCATCTTCACCACACCCGGTGGAAAAGACCTGAGTTCGAATTATGTGAATGGGGTGAGAAATTTTTATGGGCCTTTTTCGCAACGTGGTTGAGTTAATTAGTCTTACTCGAGGGCAGCATGATTTTTTCACCGGGGTCTCGTGTTTTTTGTCCATCAAACAGGAAAAGCGCAATGTGGACTAAGTCGCTGATGCGCCTAAAATCTTACAACAAACAAACAATATCGTCTATTTAATTTATAGACTTTTATTGATATTTACATTTTTATTTTAATAAAATTTTAATTTAAAATTTAACGGTAAAAATAATTTATTTTAGTATTTTAATTTTGCATTTTATTTTATGTTATTGAAAGCTAATTTTTTTCAAAAACGTAATTTTTGGCCATCTCATCCACCTAGGTGGAAGAGATGGCCAAAAGCTTCTTGTTGATCTACAAAATGTCGAAGTTCCTGCTTGCAGATTATCTTGTGTTTATGAATCTAGACAAATTTTTCTTTTTTTAAACTTTGAGCATTCCACTAAACAAAACGCCCTCGTGGGTTGCACAATTGGTATCATCACTGTCCTCCCCACAATGAGTGGAAAAGACTTGAGTTCAAATCCCCTCAATGAGGCCAGAAATCTTTATCGGTCTTTTTTCACAACGTAGCTGAATCAGACGAGGGTAGCGTGGTTTTTTCAGCTGGAAACTCTGGTTTTTTTCGTCTAGCAAACAACAAATCGACCAGAGAATACACGCAATTTACAGATATAATATACATGGCGCAATAAGTTGCTAATGGGCCTAAGAAACCTTAAAATAACAACTAAACAAAACAGGAAGAATATAAAATTCGTGTGTGTTTGTGGAACGATACTGAGCGATTTAGAAAGACGATAAATTGAGGTCAAAGTGTCAGTCTTGAAACACAACATAAACAAGATGACAACGTCTGCCATTGTAAGAAATCATCGCAAGCACACTAACTCCATAGTTTCTTTATTTTACACTGCACAGTAAATATACCACAACATTTCAAATACTTCCCAAGTGACTCATTGCATTTAAGTTGCCAACTCTTTTATCCTCGCTTATGCAGAAGAATTTAACAGCAGCCTTCTCTTCCATCACCATCCACTCGTCTCGCTGTACGCTACTTTCCATGGTGCGTCATCTCTCTTCCTGTGGCATCGAATACCCCCTCCCTACCCTAGATACAGGTATTTGCTTCGAGGAATCTGACGTTTGATACCTTCTAGTTCCTCAGAAGACATCGAGATTGATATTCATAATGCTTAGAAAGCTGACGATGTTATTTGGAAACGCCCGATTTAATCATTTCATAATGATCATGTTGTCAATCGTAATGCTGATGACTGTTTGCTTTTGGACTTCTATCTGTGAGTTCAGAATCATTTATGTGGTTTGAGATGCAACAAGCCTTCTTGTAATAAGTCTGGAAAGCGTGACTGTGTTCTTCATTGTGATGGATTGTTTCCAGAGGATTGATTTCTGAAGCTGAGTGAAAAATAGTTCTCCGGAAATAATAGGAAAATTCTTTGAGCATTATTGGTTGATCTCAAAATATAGTTTTGAATCCGAAAATGGTTAAATACATGTATTAGAGAGCGATGGTGTAAACGCATCATTGGGATGCACTGAATTGTGATTTTTATGAGAAATCAGTTAATTGCTGTCGAACCACTCAGTGTCTTCTCTGTAGCACAGTGATTATAAAGGGCCTAAGTTCAAATCCCAGGAATGACGCGAGAAACTTTTATGGGCTTTTTTCACTCCGTGATTGAGTTAGTGGGTGAGGACAGCAATGTTTCCTCTCCCCGGTAACTCTGGTTTTATATCCAGCAAAACAAACAAACCGTCCAGAGAACACGTGCAATCAATGGACATAATACACACGGGCAGATAAAGTAATTTTGGGTGTCCCTGATACGAGTTTTTGTTGAACGCTTTGTTCTTCTCTCCTTGAAGTTTTGTTTAAATGTTAGGTTTCTATCCACACAACACTTAAGATTATAAGATGAGATTCCACAAGGATCCTTGTGGAATTTCATCTTTTTTTTGCCATAATGTGGCCGAGTTTTGAATGTCTCTGAGGAGATTGCGTGATTTTTTTCCGTCTCTTAACAGATACAATCACACACACCAATCACCTACTTTACTAGTTGAAAAACCCGCGTTCCTACTTGTTACTAACCCTGTATCGCTTCGTTACAAGTAGCACTGCTCCTGTCTCCATGAGGAGGGGCCTATAACCAGATCAGGATAAATTCTTCCGTCCAGGACGAAATGAAGCGAAATGGCTCCTCTAAAAACCCAAAAAAGCCACTGCATTGTCAGGTCCAAACATAACAGGACGCAAACACAAGGAACCTAACAGCCAAAAGTAGAAAAACTCAAGAAATGACACATCCGGTTAATAATTCACTCCAACAGTGAAATGGCAGTAAGGTAAACTGTCACTCAAGTCAGTTCAGCGACTCAATTCAGGGGATATACTTATAAAAACTGCTAATCTAAGCCTAATGAAAGTTAGCCTTGTTTTTGGAGGACTTCCTGCCACGACAGTTCCTCATAAACCCCTAAATAACTCGAAAGAAGTAATCTCAAGCTGGAACCTCCTTGATGATTCTGAAGATAAGATGCCAGACGACGCCATCAGAACAAGCTGTCGAGGTTATGAGAATTTCTACTAGACGAGATAATAATCTCATCTCTACCTGGAACTTAATAATCTCTTTCAACGCATTACACCGCCCTAGATTCATTAAAGCTGGATACTTAATATGCAGTGTGAGGCCATGCAATCCCAGTCCCATGCGATGTCACAGATGCCAGACATTTGGGCATTCCCAAACTGCTTGTTGGGGAATCCTTGTTTGTGCCAAATGTGGATCACCAGACCACAACTGAGAGAATGCAACACTTCCCAAATAAAATGCCTGAAATTCCAAAAGGATCAACCCGTCTATTCCAGAACATGCGGTTGTTGGAAAGATGAGAAAGCAACCAGGATGGAAAACGATGTACCTTACCATCTCGGTCAAATAAGCACTCTTATGTTCAAGTCACCCTCATGCTCAAACAGACTTAACAGTACTTTCAAGCGAATCTTTTCCAAATCGTGCAACAAAATTACTAACCTCTCTGTCGATACAGGATCAAAATGGGAACACGTCAACTCCGCTTGAGAAAACTTCTACACCCCAACAAGGGAGTAAGCAAATCAAAATATCAATTCACCTAACCTGCAAAACGAAATGGATATACGCTGTACGCAGACAGGGAAATCCCATCGAGACGAAATAGCTCAACGATATTGGAAAAGAAAAGATTCCATCATAAATGCTTTCCTTCGATCTGAATACCAGAACACAGCCTGTTTCGACATAAATAAAGCCTATGCTACCATTTGGAGGTACACGATTCTTCGTTAATTTCATTGCCATATACTGCATGGACAACTACCTATTTTAAGTTCATTGCCCAAAGTATTTTCACAGGAAGAGGAAGTCCGCAGAGGTCAATACTTAGCTCCAACTAGTTACAATAAATATACTAGCAGAGCAGTTTCCGAACACATCGTACTTTTTGTTTATGATCTCAGTAGTTCCTCTCACAACCAAAATATAGAACAATAGAGGCAACTTCAATGTTCCACAAAAAAATAAGTACAGGGGCCCAAATCAATGGCTTCCGTCTTCCAGTACAAAAAACAACTTATGTATTAATTTCTAGCGACAACGTAGATCACAAATAACAACTACTAGGTTAATAGCACACTAAGGTGAGAACTGAAATAAATTCTAACTTATATACATCTGGACATGTGTTGTGTCTTAAGTAGGGTAGCCCCTTAAACTCCTCCTCCTTATTAATCTGTGTTGATATTTCTGGCCATTTTATACAAAACTGTATAAAATGGCCAGAAATGAGTACTTTGCTACTCGGAAGCAGCGATCATCAGGAAGGCTTCCCAGTACCCGTCCATTCCCCAAGGAGATGGACCACAACTATGTGCACTTACTGTTCTTTGTAGACGAAATCCTGTATCCACAGGCAGTTGTACAAGCCCTATGAGTGGTAGCATTCCGTACCATTTAGGCCCAATTTCACCTCTTGAAAGCACAGATGCCACAATTTCTGTTCCCTAAGGGGATTGAGGAGAAGCAAAAAATAAAATCTCCGATCCATGAAAGGAGAAGCAAGTCCACATCATCGAGTAAGTCCAAGCCACCATAGTTAAATCAGGTAGTCCAGTCCAGTTCGCTTCGTACTAAAGTAAATCAATCCAGGTAAGGCCAGCTCGAAATTAGTTCTGGGAAAGAGAATATCCAACAAGTATTCTATCCAGGTACGTCCTGTCAGGCAGATAGGTCTACTTTATAATTATAAATAACAGTGACAGCAACTACGAATTCGTAAGTAATAATTTTAGGAGAATCCAAAAGCCTAAATCAAGTATCGGTTTCAGGTTTCTTCCATGGTTTGAAGTTTAGAGACACGGTTCCAAATCATTGCGAGTTCTGCATTTCAGTACACATGGACATGTTTCTAATATTTGACACGGATATGTTAGGCACTTCCCTAAAAGGAGCCACCAGGACCGAAGCCCATATGCGCTAATTTCATTCACTAAAATTTATTACTACCCAAGGATTATTTACAAATTTAAATGTTTCTAGTATTGCAATTCTGTAGACCAGACTTCTTGCAATTCTGCAAAATGTTGACATCCACATAAGGCACTGGTCGGAAGTTTAAGAGGTAGCAGTAGAAGACGTAAATATATTTGCCAGAGATTCGACAATTGGAGAAGAAGAAGCAAGATTTTTCCCTTCTTAAATCTGAACTGTCACGAAGAATTTAGACTACTGTTTTCAAAGAGGTTAATAATTTTTAGAGCAATAGTCTTTCGTGTAATTTTCCTAAATTATCTAAAAATAAAATTGGTATGTAGGCTTTCGGATATGAAGCTGGGTTTCCTGGTTTTTGTATAATTTTGATGAGTCCAGTTTTCCATAAAGCATTTGTCATATAAATTGAGAAGTGTTTATGGCACTATTTCAAAGAGTTTTATTATGAATACGTTTTCAACTATATCCAGTCCCGGACATTTGCTGGTTCTGATGTTGGAGATGGCTGATGATGATCAGTCATGGTAAAGAGTTCCTTGTCTTCAAGGGGGATTGGTGTAAACATTGTTATTTCTGATAGAACAATGCTCAGAGGAACCGGTGGACGGATCATATGGGAGTAGCCTGTCCAGTACAGCATTGACAGTGTCCTGCCAATTTACAGTTGCTAAAGATGGTGCTGTAAACCTCTGGAGAACCTCACTTCAGTTCCTTGTGCTCTCCTTAGGACTGTGAGGAAGTATGATTTAAAATATATACTGTATATGTATCATATCATATTAGGGCCACCCAAGAGCTATCTTGTCTACTGATGTGTATTATGTCCATAAATTGCGTGTGGTTTTGTGGTCGATTTTTTTGTTTTGCTGGAAGAAAAACCCGAATTTCCGGAGGAACAGTCTTGTTGTCAACACCTGAGACAGACCGATTAACTCAACCATGGTGTGAAAAAGCCCATAAAAGTTCCTCACATCATTGACAGAATTTGAACCTGGGACTTTTCCTCTTGATGAGAGGGGAGGGAGGGACGGTGAGTATAATCACTGTACTTCCCGCGTAGACGAGGAAGTTGGATAATTCTGGAGAATGATGTTCTTGTTTATAGTCCAGCAAGACCATCAGTCAGAGGAGTTTACAATAAATCATGAACAAAATATTTAATCGTATTTAGGCAGTCACGGGCTTGAACCACGGTCCATTCAAAGAGCGTGTGCTAGAGCACTTTCGCTCATGACCACTCGGCTACGTTCGATTTAAATTCGGCGCCTATCCTGACTGAAAGTTATTTTACTAGGGTAAATGATATTGGTCATGTTTAAGATTAATTCACGTGGACACGGAAATGCTTATATTAGTAATCACTTGAAGCTCGCTCTTCCCCAATTTTTGAATGAAGCTCTCTCTGCAAGTCCAGGAAGAAACTCACTCGACCTCTCGGTCCTTATCACTGACAGGTGGAGCGTTCTTCAGATTGTGCAACATGACTCAGGACGGCAAAGCAATTTTCGCAATATTCACAGAGAAAAGGAGTTGCACTGTAAACAACGCTTAATTAACCCCACTTTTTTGGCACGAGGGCCAATGTAGAGTACAGTAATACACGCCTTTGAGTTGACCGTGGTTCGAACTCACGTAACCGCTATATTTGTATTCTCTATTAAGCTCTTCTGGCGTATGTGTCCATCTCAATATAAAGAGGAAATATTTCTTTCTTTCAATTGTCTCTACCTCGGTTTCAAACCGAATTTCATTGTGGATTTGCTTTTCTCTTGCGTAGATCTGTACGTTTTATGATTCTTCTATTTGTTTTTACGCCATAGGAATTAAGATCAGTTTATTGAGTCCGAAAATTGTGTGAATTCCATGGTCGGTTTGCTTGTTCAGCTGGTTAAAAATCTGAGTTTAAGGAAGAGAGGGGTTTGCAACACTCTTCTGAGACCGATTTCACAGCTACTGTCAAGAAAGCCTGATAAAAACCGCTCAGGTCTTGCCTTAGTTCTAACCCACACAGCGTGGAAGGACAACCGTCCTAACCAATCGTGCTAATCATGAGGTTTTTCATGGTCCGTTAAGAAAATGAAAGTTAACAATCTGTATGGACATAGATATCTTTAGTTAAGAACTTTGGTTTTGTTATAAATGCTGCCTGTGTTGAGTTAATGACCATCTTGTAAAAGTTTGATGTTTTTATCAAACACCGATGTCCCTTTTCGGACCTCGAAGGACTCAATGTTTTAAGATAAACTTTTACTCATCGTTTGAAGTTTTTCAATGGATCAAAAGAAATAAACTGGTAAGCAATCTATATGGACAAAGATATCTTTAGTTAGATATCTATTGTTGTAAATTCTGTCTGCGTTGAGATAATGACCATCTTGTAAAAGTTTAATGTTTTTATCAAACACCAATGTCCCTTTACTCTTTTCGGACCTCGAAGGACGCTCAATCTTTTAAGATAAACATTGACTCATCGTTGGAAGTTTTTCAATGGATCAAAAGAGAAAAAAAGCTGGTATACATTTGCATTCCTATCAGAGAGAAATACTGTTGAACAAGCGCGAAAGTAACTGATATTAAATAGTATTCTGGACAGCAGGAGAACTGAAATTTTATGGAGTGGGCTCTTCACTTCAATTGAAATCCTTTCTACTTTTCTTTCCTTTTGAATGCAATACTCCGCGTGTGCTTCTCTCTCATCGTAACGTTGCCCCCTTATATTGACTCTGTTACGGGAACCATTTTTTGTTATTTAATGACACAGCACGACATCTAAATAAAATAAAAAAAAAAAGAAAAGTCAAACAGACAAAGTTGAGTCCCATAAAAAAGGGCCGGAAAAGGAGGCGGGAGACTGAAGTAAATTCTTAGAAGGGAAGAGGGGAGAAAGGGGGGGCTTTTTTTTCTCTCTCTCTTTTGTGGAGGCATTACATGAAAGCTGAGAAACCAATTCTTCAAGGTTGCGTCCACATTTCCGATACTATTACCGGAGCCTGCATGACAGGCAACATAAAAGTAGTCGGTTTTACTTGAGTGCACGCTTTTCAGGGCGCCCGTGCATCTATAGGCACCATCGCTGATCCGTACGTTCGGTGTATGCGTGTGTGTGCCCGAAGGCATGGTGCACATAAAAGACTGTATATACATGCGGTAATCAGCCTTTGTTGGGTCCGAAACGTAGGGGGAGGAGGAGGAGGCGCCTGCACGCGCAGGCAGTCTTCTAGGTCTCGCGCACGACACTTTCTATAGCTTTTGTACGGCGTTAGTGGCGGACAATTACGGTCGCTGCCTCTAACAGCGGCAGACGCGCAGCAGCAGCGCCGCCATCGACTGCATGTGCCCACGCGGTACGAGCCGCACAATCACACTTCCTTTAAAGCGGGAGGTTGATATGAGTGGCGTGCAATAACTCCGCTGACGAGGACTGCGGACGCTGTCAACTAATGCCCGTCCGTTCCCCGTGTAGGAAAATTTTCTTCGAGTTCTGGTGATTTTTGGGTGCTTGCAAAGTGTTCTGGATTATACGGCTGTCCCTCCCCTGGATGAGTACCAAGATTTTGGTGAGTACGTTCTTTGAACTTTTTTTATCCTGACTCCAACCCCCTGGCTGGTCGAAGGTGTTTAAAATTTCAAATTAGTGAATGGAGAAATGTTCAATAAGCTTGCAGACAGATTGCGAGTCGTGTTCTTTATTATTATTATTATTCTGCTTTTATTTAACAATTTTAAATGTTTTATTCGATATTAAATATCGTTTTGTTTATTATGATTTGAATTAATATTCCTTTAATAATTATTAATTCTTCTTCTGAATCGTTTGCCATAGAGAGCGCTCTTTCTGTCGTTTGCATACGCGTGCACGTGAGTGCATGCTTTGATTGGAGTTGTGTACTTGGTGCCTGTTGCTTAAAATTAATTATGCGCAGTTTTATGCACTGAGTATTTTGAATACGTTTTTTGTTTTCTTTAAATAAAAATTATAAGAATGGATATATAGATTTGCCTATTTAGGAAATTTCTGAACCAGAGGGGTGGATGAAGAGGGGGGAAGTCCGACAGTTGGTATTGTATGGTTGCTGAAAGATCTGTACAGGAGGAGTCTAATTTCGAGGGAACTTCCAGAACTTGTAAACCAAAGAAAATTTAAATATAAAATATCTTCCAAATTGAGGGGGGGATTACACCCCATGATTCCTCTTCCCCAATCCTCGCACAATAATTCGAATATTCAGCGTCTTTTCGAACTCTTCGTGTAGCCTAAGCCATCTTTAAAGTCTTCGACATGTGTTGATCCATCTTTATGGAAGAACCATTCTGGTTGATGTCTTCAACAATGTTTGCAAATATTAACTTCTGTACCCAACGACCTTTATTTTGAACCTAAATTCCGTTGTGCTTCTGTCCTGCATTTTACCAAGGGGAATCCTTTCTAACATACCGAAATGTTATTCTAATACTGTACTGTAACCACAAAAAGAGCTGTTGAACTTACCCATTCACCTCAGCGTAAGCGTAATTTAACAAGGACATCAGCGTGGGTCTTTTTCCAGGCTGTCGTCATGATAATTAAGCGTGTGATATTGTGGAAAGTTTTTGCATGGCGTATATGAGCACTATGCCAACAGGTCAACGATCGGGAGGGATGGGCGAAGATTTGAGGGGAGAAGAACGATTTCGATTATTTTATTTCATGATTTGATTGTGGTTTTTAAGAGGAGGAAGAGGGACCAGAACCGCCAGATCTTCCACCACGAGAAAGGGGAGGAAGATTCCGAAAAGTTGGAGGGTATGACTGTTGTGTGCTCCAATGTAGATAATCTCATTTATAAAATCTAGTTGGTAATCTCCAAAACTTTATCAGCAAACCTCTAAATTTTGTGAAAAGTTCTTTGTATTCTAAAACTCTTTCTGTGCAGGTATCCTGAAAAAGTTGCTGTTATATGACACGTTTATTCAGTTTGCAGGAAAATAAAGTACTAAATCTGTCAAATGTTCTTTGTTATTACAAGCATTTTGCTTTGATTTTTATCTTCTGTTTTACTAATTTTAAGAGAGTCTTAAGGACTCTTCCATTTGTTCACTCTTTTCTGAATTGTTGCTTTTTAACTTCGGTGACTGTTTCCACCACTGAAGGACACCAAAAAGAGTCGAAACCGTGGTATGGGGAATGGCATGCATTTTAAATAACAATACACTTTCTTTGATTTTTATTTTACGCAAAATTCCGGGTATTTAAACTCAAGAAGATGTTTTCAGACCCATATTCTTTGTTCTTAACAACTTAAGGTATTTCTTAACATACAGGATGTTTCAAAAGTTTTAGGACTGATTGTTTTAAACGATACTACTAGCTCCATACGTTGGCCACTGTTGAAACTATTCGCTATCAAGTCTGAACTGGCTCTTTGCTAAGTTTCATTAGTCTGCACAAAGGAGGTAAAAGTCGTGTTTAAGTTGGCACGGTAAAATAAGTCGAGGACCGAGCAAAGATTGTGATAAAATTCTTTTAAAAGTGCAATTGAAACAGTTGATGGTGAGTGCAGGTCATGGACACGAAGCACTATCACGATTCAACATTTTTTCGCTGGTATGGGCGATTCTGTGAAGGGCGGGAAGACGTTCAGGATGATGCGTGGAATGGTCGCCCATCCCAGGTTTATATGGATTCGAGCATCGAAAATATTCGGCTGCTGTCACTCCGAATGATAGCAGACCAGCTTCACATCAGCATGCTTTCGATTATTGTGAAAGATTTGAAAAATGAAAGTGTGCACGCACTTTGTACTGCATGAATTGACGGCGGAACAGAAGGAGGAACGAGTTGCTGCATGTCGATGTTTGATGTTGATTCGCCAGCCTCCGTATTATTCGAATTTGGCACTTGCTGATTATTTTCTGTTCCCCAAAATGAAATCCCACCTGAAGAGGCACCATGAGATCCAAACCAGCTTGATGAGGGAATTAAAAAGGATTTCACAAGATTAGTTCCATAGAGTTATCAAGAAGATGTACGACCGAGCAGAGGTGTATAGAATTACGATGGATGTACTTTTAAGATTATATGGTAATCTTTTTTTCCTTGAGATTTCGATTTTTTTATGAATGTAGTCCTAAAACTTTTCAGACACACATTGTATGTAGATGCTTCATGTTATCAGTCAGCCACCATGCAACACAACAGCTTAACCTCTTCAAAAAAATCTACGTTACCATTGTGTGTAGATAATCTGTGTTCAGTCTACACCTGAATGTAGATAAATCTGCGACTTTAATCTCTCTCAAAATGAAAATCTACAAACAAACAACATAACGATCCACATTAGTGGCTCAGCTGTTAAGCTTCTTGAACATTTCATCAGTGAATGATTTTTAGGACAGTGTTATTAATGACCTCATCAAAAATACACACATTGATCAAAAAAATACGAACCTTTATTCAGTATCGAATCGGGTTACTTTTTGTTTCGAATAACAGCAGTGGGCAGCGTGGCATGGATTCTATAAGGTGTTTTGGTGTAATTGTAACCATTCTTCCAGCAAAATATCGTGTAGCTGCGACAAAGTTGAAGAAAGAGGCTTTCGTTGCCAAATAGCTCTCCAACTTATCCCACACATTCTCAATAGGATTGAGATCAGGTGAAGGTTGGGAACTAGAGAAGGTAGAAGAGGCATATGTCCCCCTTAACCAAAAACTTGAAATTAAAGAAAAAATGCAGGAGGCGTTCTAAAAAAAACTCAAAAGGCTGGTCACCATGCCCCCTTACGATGGCACCTGGATAGGCCACTGTCCCATAACATGATATCACCTCCAGATACTTGGTTTGTCTTAAAGTAGGCAGGATCCATCATTTCGTGAGGTTCTCGCCACACTCTCTGCTTACATGAGTGCAAAACACAGTGCATCGTGTTTCTTCTGACTACATTACCCTCCATTGTTCCACTGTCCAATCAAAAAGTGACTTCCGAATAAGGCAGGCGACTGCCAATACAGAATTTCTTCAGTTCCCCTGCGCATGGTTCGGGTTGAAATAGGGCAGTTCTGGGCTTGGTTGAATTTAGATTTTATTTGCTGCACACCGCATGTCCTATTTTTCCTTACAGTCTTCTTCAATTACAATGGCTTCGCCCTTGAAGTATTGTTTTTCTGCCACATTTACGCCTTACATGTGGAAGAACCTTGTTTTCTGGTCATTTAAAACTTTTGAGCTGGATGCTTTTGAGAAACCAGTTATGTCTTTAATTTCTTGAATCGTGGTTCTGCTAAATGTGCATCCACGATGAGACCTTTTTAAGTCTGAAATATCACGCGTTTTCTCCACTTTGGCTTCAGATTACTGCAGTTGAACAGCCTGTGCAGTCTTTATACTCATCGAGACAAAACGTCATCACACCACATCTCAGTTTTCTTTTCATTTCTTCTGTCTGTGACTGTCTTAATACGCAGGTTCGTATCTTTTGGCCAGTGTGCGTATATTCAGGAATATAGGTCATTAAAGAGCTAACTGATCTGCAAAAACACAAAACTAATTATAAATTACAGATCTGTATAATGCCCATCAGCCATGTGGTCTTCCGCAGCCCCATACACACTCAACGGCCAATTTATCCAGTACCCTTACTTATTGTCCAATTTTCAAGTGAATCGCAGAGAAATACATTTAGGCTTTAGCTGCCCTTGTGTCATTAAAGCTCCAATCATAACAACTTATCTCATAGCCAGTAGGTGCCCCTTTTAACTCTCAGAACAACCATGAATTCGTCATGGCGTGGACTAAACGAAGAAGCCTGCCATAGGAATGGTGCTCCATTTAACTCAGTTGCTTTCTGCAGTTGTTTAAAATTGGATGGTTGCGGATCTCTACATCTAGGAGCTCATTCCACCTTATTCCCCAAGTGGTTGGAGATCTCGTGACTGAGGGGACCATCACTTTATGCTGAATTCACTATATGTTTCTGGAACCACGTCTGCATAATGGTTTTGTGACATGGTGCATTACCCTGTTTTAAGGACCCATTCGGATACAGGTACATTGCATCCATGAAGGAATGCGCCCGGTCAGAAGTAATTTCCAGATAACCTGTGATGTGACAATTCAGATGCCTTGTGCCACTGGCATCAAGGCTCTAATGTGCGTCATGAAAATATTCCTCACACTATTACATGGCCACCACTACGCTTCATTGTGGACACATACCAGGGTGGGCGGCCCAGTTTGTATAATCATCGTCCTCACCACTCTGGGTAGAAAAGACTAGTTTGAATCGTAATAATGACGCCAGGAATTTTTATGGGTCTTTTTCACCACCTGGCTGGGTTAGTCTGTCTCGTGTGAGGATAGCATGTCTTTTTCTCCAGGAAACTCGGGTTTTTCGTCCATCAAATCGACCACAGAACACACTCAATTTACAGACATATTATATACGGTGCAATATGGGATAAGCTGCTGATGCACTAGACCCTTACAACAACCAACCAACCAGTTGGATCCGTTGACTTGTGCTATTTTCGTCATGTCTGGCCTGCCATCAATGTGAAACTGCAGGAACTGAAATTCGTCAGACCAAGCAAAGTTGTTCCAGTCTTTTGATGTTGGTATTCCTGAGCCCACTGTAACTGTATCGTATTTTTTTTTTTTTTCTTTTGACACGAGTAAATCCAATTTGGTCATCGGCTGCGATACTTCATGCATGATAAGGATGAGACGAATTGTGCGTTCTGAAATCTCTTTGGTTACCCCTGTTGTGCTTTGTTGTTATTTTTCTCACTGCTGTAGCCTTGGTTGAACTCTAACACCAACGATCTGTTTCCGACTACATTATCTCCGTTGGGTGTTTGTTATTTGGTTATTGAGCCGATCCCGATGCTCACAAGACACAGTCGTACGTGAAAACTCCACCAGGGTTATAGTTTTTGAAGATACTCATACTACCGCGTCTGGTGCCAGCTACCAAGCTACGATCAAACTCGCTTCAATCTTTCCCTTTTCGTGCTGAATTGCATACACTGAGTGATCGCTGAATTATGACCGCCTACCTAATACTTCGCTGGTCCTCCTTTTGCCCTCAGTACAGCAGCTATCCGACGTGGCATCGATTCAACAAGATGTTGGAAGCGTTCGGGAGGTAGGGCCAACCAAGCTGGGTGTAATGCGGTCAGCAATGCAGGCATGGAGGTGATTTGTATCCAGACGCCTGATATGCCTTTCCACAGTGTCCCACAACTGTTCTATGGGATTGATATCGGCGGGGTTCGGAGGCCAATCGATATGTTGGAAGTCAGAACTGTGTTCATCAAACCATTCCTGTGCAACAAATACCCGATGGCTCGGCGCATCTTGGAAGACACCATCGTCATCCGGGAAAAAGTGTAACATAGAGGAGTGTACACAGTCAGCAAGCAGTTGACGATAGCGGAGACCACTGATACGTTGTTCCACATGCACCAGGGGTCCAAGTTCCTGCCAGTGAAACATTCCCCACACCATACAACCACGTCCACTGGCCTGCACTTTTGATAACATGCACGATGGATCAAGAGCCTCATGTTCTTGACGCCAAATACATACACGACCATCCACGGTGTGGAGTAAATAACGTGACTCATTCGACCAGCACACCTTCTTCCAGTCTTCTAACGTCCAACTTGCATGCTCTTTGCACCAGGCGAGTCTTTTACACTGATGAACCGTGGTTAGGAGAAGATGCCGTAGGGGTCGTCTGCTTTTATAGCCCATGCGTGCGACGCATGGTAATGGCAGATATTGTTCCGGGTTGGCCCACGTTGCATTGGGTAGTCAACTCTTGAACAGTTCTGCGCCTGTTCGCGTCGTTGGACCCGGCGCTCAACTCTAACTTCAACCCTTCGCTAACCTTTGCAGTTTTGCCGTCGGGTCGTTGTTTGACCATTTTGACGCCGGTCCTGGTACAGTTTAACTACGGCGGCTCTCGAACACCCCACCAGTTCAGAAGTTTGGTAAATAATCAAGGCACAAGCTCGGCGAGCACCCACAATCTGTCCTTGATCAAAGTCCGATAAATCCTTCCTTTTACCCATCACGCTCGAAATTTTACTGCCTACTGAACCACTGATACCTTGTCTATGCTACGTAGGTCGACTAACTCTGCAGTCTCATACCTCACGTGGTCAACGGGTCGCATTCGCTTTTAATGAGGGTGGTCATAATTCAGTGATCACTCAGTGTATATGCATCACGCTTTGTATGGTACAAACTTTCTGTGACTAAAGGAGGATTCTATTTCGTGAAAGTGGCAAGCGTGCCTAATAACATGGTCTCTCAGTGTTACTAAATTCCTAGACTTCAGCGGTTCAAGTGCATCACCTGGAATCCACTTAAACACTATTACGTTGTGTTTATGTGGATTCCAGATCCCGGTTTGATTCACGCTATCAATCCTGCTCACCGATCTGTATGTGACAGCATGGAAATTGCAAGTTACAACGAGAAACTTCACAGTTCTAGCTTAGTTCGTTGAAGTCAGATCGATGCACCAGATGTTTCAGATTTTGTGGCGACGCCTCCTTACAGGAAGGCGCTTC
Source organism: Mastigoproctus giganteus (assembly GCF_048544385.1). NCBI lineage: Eukaryota > Metazoa > Arthropoda > Arachnida > Uropygi > Thelyphonidae > Mastigoproctus > Mastigoproctus giganteus. The sequence goes on along the minus strand of NC_143580.1, from coordinate 47,688,913 downwards.
CTCTACGACCTAAGTTATACAACCTGGCCTGCTTGAAGCAGACGATGAAGTTCCTATTAGCAACACGGGGACTTCATCTCACTGCCCATTTCTGCTGGCGGAAAAGCTGTGTGGACAAAAGCGCCTGCAGAGTCGCAAGGAGCATTAAATTTTAGAATTAATGCTATTTGCGAGTTAATATTATTTTATACAGAACTTCTTTCCTCCTTTTATAACGGAAATTCTGAATTCACAGCTTCGCGTCCCTTGTGCCATTTTATTATCTCATTAACCTGTCATTTCGAAAAGTCTGTGTACAAATTTTTATATTTTTTCACTTATTTAAACCTTTGTCCTGGAAATTGGGTTCGGCAAGCCCAATGGGCTAAAAGGATTTGACTGTTTATGGAAAAATCGCTCCAGAGTTTCCACAGAAACAACCAAGGAGGTCCTGAAAGTACAGCAACTCTAGAATTTCTTACATTTTAAGAGGATACAGCTTTAAAAACAATTTTCGCAAGACAGCCGCTTGATAGTCCATCGAACCGAAATTGTTGGTCCTTCAGGAGTCATCGGATCTTGCTGTCAAAGTATCTAGTCCGAATAGCGTGTATGAGTGGGGAGGGGGGGGAGTTCTGACGATTCCAGGAAATGTTCATAGGGCAGACTACTGGAACAAATTAACCTTTCTTCTAACAGAATCTGAACTATCGATTTTCTTGGTCACCACTCTTCTCATTTGTCCCATTATTTCTCTGATTCTTTTCGCTTTGAAGGTGAACCTTGTGTTAGGGACTTCCTAGATTGGAACCTTGTCTTTCGCTGTCCTTTAGCTCAAAACCTCTTTACCCAATTCTTCCATGTTCATTTGTTGAATTCAGCGCTCTCCAAGCCCGAAGAATTACTCAACACGTTTTGATTTTTCTCTCCTCAAAACTAGGCATTTTCCAATATAACAGTGACGCAGTTTTAACCATTAGTGGCTGATGTTCTTAACATCGTGTCCAATGGTAACAGCGAATGTTTCTAGTAGATGCTATTACCAATGGCTGTACAGAACTTGCTTATTTACCTACTCGAATACTAAGCGCATATGTGCGTGCGTCGAAATATGAAAAGGTACAATAGGCACCTAAGTAGTTGAGGATTACTTTTAGAAGTAATTTATCTGTGGTCAAGAAACAAATAAATCTTTTTTTTCCATTGGTAGAAGGGAAAATTGGATAATTCAAAGAGAATGTTTGAATGAGAGAAAGAACTAAATACTACCGAGAAGAATTTGGCAAGCAATTAACAATTTTGGTGCCCAACGTATGAAGAGACTTAAGAGATGGTTCTGTATTGGCACTCCATTGACATTTATTAGGTTTGGTTGGTGGTTATTGGTGTATACAGTTTTAATTGAGATTGGATTTATTTCAACCCTATTATGACATTTGTAAGTTCCAATAAAATGTCGGATAAGTTCTTTCGAAACTTGACAACATTCTACCATCTGGTTCCTTTCTGTCTGATTCCAGGTAGGAACAACAGTTCTGTTGAACGAGTCTCTTCGCATGACACGCGGGTCGTCCTCAAAGTTTGATTCAACCTTATGCTTCTTATACAATCGAAAGACTGTAGTTAGTCTGCCAACAATTTAAAAATGGAGTATCATTTATCGGATATTTAAAATAATATGATGCTCTTCATATAATTTCTTTTTTTTTGGAACTGCTGAAGATTACAGTTACTAAAAATAAAAATAAATAAATAAAACTTTTTTTTGAATCGTTAAGATAGACTAAGGACTCGGTTTATCATAAGATACTGGAAGGTTCAGTGTCCAAATATACAAGTCTTCTGGAGTGTGAAGCCACAAAGCTTTGTACACACCTCAGCATTCTACCGTAACATAACAGTAGGTTTGGGTTCCGTTACGCTACCAGGGTCAAGGTTCATCTGTATGAACGCTGCGAGCAATGTGAAAGAAGGGGCGAGCTCATAATCAGAATAAGATGAGAGCGCTTTTGTTTTAATTCACAACATTAAAAAAAAAAAAGATGGTGGTGGCGAAAGAAAAGTTTCTGGCCTCGTTTAGTGGGTCGTCTTTATTAACTGTCCTCCGTGAGAGTATAGTGGTTTGGAAAGGTCTTGGTTCGAGTCTCGTTAAGACTCGAAGAATTTATAAAAGGTCTCTTCAATCGGGGCCGTGGGTAGCTGACCACAGGCTGACTACTGTCAATCCAACTGCTGACCACCCAAAGAAAGAAAATGAGAAATGCCGGAATTTACTCATCAAGTGTTGGCAATCCAGGTAAACCTTGTCTACTAAAGGTATCATTATTGAGTTGTTTATATCTGACATTTCGTTTATCTGTTCCAACATTGTACAGAAATGGTTCTTTCCTGTCTGTGCACATCATGCTTAATAACAGGACACGGATCATTGAATGCAAAGCTCCTACAGTTTAATCTCACCTGTACAGATTCTTGCTTATGCTGTGGCATCGAGGACTGGCAACACGTAATTTATTCTTGGCCAATCTACCAAGACCTCCGGCAACAAATCAACTGTCCCATTATTTTCCTATGGAAATGAACACGATTTAATTGCAAATAAAGAAACTTCTAAAATGTTCCAAAGATTTACCAAAGAGATCTTTTAATAGGCTGCGACAGCTGACCACTATCCTGACTATCGTGATATCTGACTTTTAACTCAATGCGATCTCTTTTGATATAGTTATCTGCCTCGAACAGAACTTACTATTGATTAACGTTCATGCGTTTACTCTACTTGGTACAGAACCTATCATCGTTGATTGTTTCCCTTCCTTACGTGATTCTGGCATCAACCCGACTGAGTCTTCTGTTTCTCCAAGTCTACCTGAAATTTTATTACACAACGGCTGCGTCCCCTGGTTATCTCCAACAACGAGGCTTCTGATTGCCACCCCCCTTTCTAGGCTACATGACGACTGCTGGATAAATCAGCCTGCTACCGTATCCAACTTCTCTTTTCAGTATTCCTAAATGTCTTTTTCCCCCATTTATATTTTATTTTATTTGTTATTATTATTTATTTTTTTGTTGTTAATTGGTTTGGGCTCTCAGTGATACAGGACCTGTTGGAATCGATTTTTCACCCAGGGATTCTTGCCTTGATATTTCTTCCAGCATATGCGGGATTCATGCCTTTCTTTTGGCAGTACGCGTATTGTTGTGACCTACCTCCTCATAGAGTCGACGCGTACTAAGGAGCAGCCTTCCTTGTGATCGCTGCTACCTTGTAGCTAAGTAGTCAGAAACAACAAAACAAGAGACATGGCAGAGTTGAACTAATGTTTAGATGCCGCCATGTTCATTGGTGAACATATAGAACTTCACTCGTATGGTAGACAAATTTCGAGTTATGTTAAGAAGAATTAGGTCCAAAAGTTGTGAAAAGAAAAATAGCAAATTCAGTTCATTAATTATTTAACAACTGGTAGAAAGATGTCAAAAATTAACAGAGGGATGAACTGTCGATTCCTACAGACTGATATATATATTTTTTTATCGAAACCCCCAAACCCACCGTAAAGTTTGGCGCCATTTAAAGATATATACTGACGCCTAGTGGCCTTAGCTGGCTCGGCGCCAATTGCGAAATACAAATACTAATAGTTGAGATCCATTAAAAAAACAAAACCATTTCCACTTTACAACACCTCACCCAATCACGTTGAAAGAGGAATTCGATACAAGATGCTCGAAAATATGGTCACATGACATCAGCGTATAATCCCCACCAATGGCAAAACAGGCCTGACAGCGGTGAACCATGCTCGATATAAAGGTGTCTATAAGATTCTGTGGCAAATCTCATCCTTCCACCACAGACTTAGCTCACCAAGTGACCGAGGAGTTGGGTGCTGGCATGAAATGCGACGCCCACGGACGTCCCACAAATGTTCGATCTGATTTAAGTCTGATGATCGCGCTGGCCACGGCAGTCGTTGGATATCTTCAGTTTCAAGGTTCGTCTATCACTTGAGCTCTATGTTCAATGGAGTTTTCGTGCATGAAAAGAAAATCTGAGCCAACGACACCCCTAAAACGTCGCACATAGGCTAAAACGGGACTCATCAAAGAACAGAACTGTACTCCATTTATCAGGGTTCAAGCCACATGTTCATGCCAGTTTCGACGAGCTCTGCGTTGGTTTGGGGTTAATCGGATGTATATTTGTGTAGGGTGACACCTGGGAGGTAAGTTCAATTCCGCCTCGTTTCACTGTGAAGACTGTAGAAATGGTCCCAACCAATAACAAAATTAAAACTAAGCTAAGGACCATTTAACCGACTTTTACAATAAGCATTTTAGCCCAGAAGCAGGTACAAACCTTATAAATAAATAAGGTTAAACGTGACATCCAATAAGTTCTACAATCATCAGTAACAAAGTCACAGTCAGTTAACAGAGTCGAGTAATTTGAGGAACACTAAAGCTTACGTCATAAAATTGAGTTGTAGTTCGTAAAGTTGGAAAAACATTATAAATTACAGCACAAATCCTAAAATTGTAGATCTTGCTGAGATTTAATCAGAAGTTGACCAGAAGAAAGGACATCATAGCGCAGATGTCTTGGAGAGAATCCAGTACATTCAATGATAGACGAATATGTCGTTTAACAAAATGTAAGCCAATACGAGGTCAGTTTCTTCATTTAGAAGATGAGCAAATAATGAAAGTGGACATCATTGTGAAGAGTCTCTAGCTGAACTTAAAACATTTTGAAACATTAAGGGAGTTAATGGGTTACAAACCACTGGCTTTCTTGTGTAGAGTCCACTTGAATTGGGCCTTCTTAGCACAGTCCGGTTGGAAATGATTTCACCTGTGGCCGCAGCAACCTCAAGAGACAGTTGATGACAGGATATCGTAGGGTTCCATCTTGCTGTTAGTCAGATAACGGTCTGTTCTGCTTGACGTAGCCTTCGGGCGACCTTGACCAGCTCTTGTAATGGCTCATATCTACTGAAACTGCTTCTATAGTGCTGAGACGACACTGCGTGACATATTAAGCCAACGTGCCACCTCCACATGCAACTTCAAGTCGTTAAACGGCCCACCATCTGAAAGAATCATCTACACGACAATGATTTGCGATCCTGAGTTCTGGAGATGTGGCTATCCCACTGAGCAAGCCAGAAAAAAGGAATGAAATGATATGATCGCAACTGGTGTTTTTATAGACATGAATAATTTGCATAATGTGCGGCTCTATAAAGTGGTAGATCGATTTCTATTGGATACTCAGAATTTGCATACCACGATGCCTATTATATCAAATATTCGCCTTCGGTGACATTGTTAACAATAAATATTCATGAAAAACATTTTGTTATGAAGTGTAGTTGAGCTTCCCAGCAAGTTATTCCACCTTTATTGCTTGCCATCGTCATGCAATTCACGTGTGAACTTAGTAAACTATTACCATAAGTAGATTCTTAATTGTATTCTTGAAAGGAGTGTTCTTTGCGTGTAAGTCAGTCTAATATTGTATACCGGTTTAATTACTTAATACATATTGAAAACTGATACATCTCTGGAAAAAGATTGATGGAATATGCGTCAAATGCTTGATCACATACAGACAGTTGGCACAAAGCAGTTGTCCATTAAACCATCCAGAAAATTATCCATCAATTTTCATATTTTAAAATGGTCTTTAAAAGTAGGAAAATTATCGATTCATTTTCCTATTCTAACTTTATTGATTCTTTCTTTCCGTGTACATTTTTTCGTGGTTAATTGGATTTCTAATTCGTTTGGAAACACTCGTGTTCTAATTGATGACACGAGGAACTTAATGAAGTTTCTTAAGAAGGGGGTGATTTAGCTGGTCTTAGGCAACTTTTTTTTAAGATATTTTCTTTGATTTGTGCTCGCTGGTTGCCTTCAAAAAGCTAACCTAGCCACAACACAATTTAAGATGGACTAATGCTTCATGGCTGAGTTGGTTTGGCAGTGATTCAAACAGTTCAATCCCAGAGGTATTTGAATAACTCCGAATAGTGTAATCCAATAAATGAATAAATATTATTTCATGAAGATATTAATTTTAAAAGTAAATTATTTTATTAGATGATTCGATGAATTTAAATTTAGGGATGATGAGATTCCATTTGGAATATTGTGTTTGGGTTTTAGAGGCCCCATCTAAATGGCATTAAGTTTATTGAAAGTTCCAAAAACAAGCGACTCATCTGGCAAGAATAACAATAGCAAAATGAACGACCGTGGTATTCTAACATTGAAGTGGGACACAAAAGACTTGGGGATATAAATACAAACTCTTGTTGGCTGGGAACTAATAGAGTGAGCCTCAATGTTTGCATTTGGCCAGCGTGTTGTCAACTAAGAAAATAACTATCTCTTAGTAGTCGAGGTTACGAGTCTGGTGAAATTTTAGGAGCAACTCAATCGGTAGCTTCTGGATGTGGGAAGAGTATAAGAGAAAATATAACTGAACAGGAAAGGTATTATTTTTTGTACTTTACTAATTCATTTGGTTGTACGTTAGGAGTCTGCACAAATTTTTGAGATTCTCAGGTCCGCTCCTAAATGTCGATGAATTGGAACTTCTCTGGAAGAAGGTGCTTAGCTTTCATCCAGAAGAAGAGCTATCTTGGTAATAATTCTTCTGGGACTCAATGTTGCTTGGGATTTCTAGTTGAAACTAACGTTTATAATGAAGGAAACCATGAACTTTGAGAAACTAGCTTCCTGTGGTTTTTGACGTCTCACAAAAAAGCTTTGGCTACCAAGGCCTTGTTGTAAGAGTGTTTCAGCCGTCTTTTCTGCCTTACAGATTTACTCAAATATTTACCTTAGTAAGAACAACGTGTAAGAGAGTGCATTGTGGATCACTGAAACTTTCCAGATCGTCTAAACAACGTTGAGGCCTGAATGTATCCCTGGATTCCAGGAAGGGACACTCAAAAAAAGTGCAGGAAATGACTGTTCAGTTTAGATTTAGAGCCATGTGATGTTGCACTGTTGATGACACATGCTGAAAAACGGGACGCTCCTTCACTGGTTCATATTCAATGATTCCGAGGAGTTGCATAATGAAGATGCGGAGAAGAAATAAGGACTTTGACAGTGACATTTCTTCAAGCATTGGGAGGCAATGAAAGACCTTTCAGATTAGGTGGATACTGCAATGCAATGGGATATTCTCCAATGACCTTTGACGATGTCCCATTTCATTTCGGTACCAATGGACGATGTCCCGATTTCAGAGAGATCTTCTTTGTAGCCACAGTTTGGAATGGAAAATTTGGAACGACACGCTAGTCAGGATAATACTTTTCAGAAGGCACTTAAATCGAACGCCATGCATACGTATGTCCATGGCATTACTGATGGGTTTACGAACCGTAACGTTTTCTCTGTGTCCATTCCGTACTCTGCTTGTAGCAATAAATTTTCTACCAGTCTTCGTTGCTAGGGTTGATTGCATCCTAACCTAACCAGCATACAATCAACTCTAGATTAATTTTTGCAAGAATGATTGATCGAAGGTAATTCGTCCTTGAAGGAGTAAAATGTCTATGTAAATTGGTATGTATTTAAATCACTATACTTATAGTTAAATTAGTTTTTCTTGGCGTTTTTCTTTTTTGTCTGAAAAATTTATTTTAGTGATAAAATTTTACTTCCTTGGAACTGATTATTGGACAATCTGTTGCTCCTTATCCCTAAGTCTATTGCTGCTTTTCTTATAAGGAATAATAACGGATATAGTGGAGCCCATACTTCAGTTTGTTGCGCATTATATCTAATACAAGTGATGTTCACGGTATTTTTCATGTGCGAGTTGAAGAACCTGGAATAACTCATGGAGAGGGCTTCTACTCCTGATATCACTTTATTTGAGCCTGAACTGAAAATATCTTCCGGTTCCGATGGGATTTGAATCCAGACCCCTCCAAATGACAAGCGGAAAAGCCACTTAGAGGACGGTCCACTTCTGCAAACAATGGGAACCAATGCTTTTTTAACACTAGTGACACGTATAATATATTATGAATGAATCAGTTTCGATATCAATGCTTAGAAAATTTCTACCTTTAAGATGGCAGTCAGCAGTACTTTGGCATAATGTATTCGTTAAGAATTTGTTCAGAGGTATTTACAATTTTCTCCCAGTCTTGATTTCCAGTCTTCCACCTGGTGTGGGGAGGACAGCGTTTCTACAGGGTATTGTTTCTTGTCTCGCAGTTAATTTGGTGTCAAGTTTTAGGGACACATGAAACTGAATTCAAGGGAAACCTAACCATAGAGCAGTTGAAGTCTTAATTTGTAGTACCTTTCCACCAGATGGAAAATTTTCTAATTGTTTTCATAAATTTAGAGTACTAGTAAACTTATACTGTGGTCAGGGAAGTTTTCAAGTAATCATTTAGACAAGAATACAACCTTCAGCCATGTGGACTCGAACCACCGTCATTCCAATGTTGGAATGACGGTGGTTGATTATGCGTCTACGCCAGCCCTATAAAGAAGCTTTTTGCAGTGGTGGGATCCGAACCCCGCGATTCAGTAAGACTAATGGTCAATGCTAGAGTTCATACTCAAGTATAAAGTTCCACTCAAGTTTTTCGCAGTTTGCCTATAATAAAATATCAATGATTACAACTCAGAATTAATTACGTACTCATTTATGAAGACAAAAACTAAAGACAATGGCAGTTTTTTTTTTCTCAATGTTTTTATCACACTTTTTGTTTTATTTTTTCGAAGAAATTTCTTTACTCGGTGGGATCATTAGAAGTTTTTCAGGGGAGGTGAAAATGTGCTATCGATTGTAATTCCTGTACAAGCAGAAAAAAAACGGTATTTTTTTTATGAACCGTTGTTTTTACGATAAAGTTTTTATTTGTCCTTAATTTCACTTAATTTCTATTAAAGATAGGAGTTGGTAGCTGTACTTGTAACAATCTATCGAAGCGAGGTAATTCTTGCCTTTATGGAACACTGGACTATTGTTCTACGTATAATACCTTATTAAAAACAGAATGCGAGTTTTTTAATTCCAGGTTATCATACTATTTTTTAATAGTGACCTAGGGGAAAGTTATGTCTGGTAGCGCAGAAAAGCTTGAATATAAAAAATATTTCGTGTATAGTAAATTTTATTGGGCTAAACACGCCACTGTTCATGCATTAATGTATAATAGTGGCGTGCCAACTTTTGCTTTGAGCTTATTTAAAGTTTTACTTAGTTAGGAGGTCAAAATACAGCTCAAACCAGAAGAAACATCCACCCTAGAACGGCCTACAAGCCAGAGGGTTTCTTTTTAAATCACAAGGAGAGTTACATTTACGAAATTATCTAAGTTCAACGGAGAAAGAAATTTAACAATATAAGGGCATGAATATTAGGAATACATGTTTATTTATGAAGGATCTTTCTTTTGCCCAATGTCAAACTGGTGGTTGTTTGGTAGGAGACTGTATATACGATGGATGATCTCGGTCCAGTGGGCCTATTCTTCACAAAATCGGTCACAGTCTATGTCCAGGGTGAGGAACATTCCTATAGTGTTGGACAGGAGTATCCTCTCGAAAGATTTTATCCTGTTCCTGGGTGGCTGGATTGTAGTTTGACTATGGCGACGGGATCTGCTGGAATCAATACTTGAGATTTGTAATTTTTTGGTGATCCAGGAAACCCAATCCAGGTTTGCCTGAAGGATACTTCTAGATGTGGTAAACGGCTTTCCCAGGTAATTATTTAGCCACCTCAAAATCCAGTCGACAGTCAGGAACCTTCTGAGATAATCAGCAGGCGTGGAAACTCATTCACAGCCCATTCATTACCAGTTTGAAAAGAGCAACGTCATTTTCGTACTGTATGTTTATTAGTTCAATATTTTTACTACTTAACATTCTTTATCAAAAGTGCTGTACTTTTACCAAATTTTGTATACTTTGACGTTTAAATTCTACACATTCTGAAAAAATGGTTATAAATCAGTTTGGACCGTACCTATTTGTCTCTAGAAACCTGGATAAATGATAATCATATCAGAGCTGTCTTTCCACATCGACCCACCCGAGGCCTCCAATTGTGTAGGAGTCCCAAAACTTTATGGACACCTTGCATATAAACATATCTTAATGATGATAATTATTATTGTAAATTTTAGCTTCCACAATTCATATACTTTTAAAAATTAGCGCCTCTTTATCAACAAACAATAGGGTTCCTCTCAATCGTTCCGAATACCGGGGTCTACCGATGGAATAGAGTCCTGAGGCATATGACGTATGGGCTGGAACATTCCATTTAAAGATCACTCCTGCATCATTCGTTCAACATTTTGTTTTTACCTTCATCGTTCAGTAGCATTTTTCTTTACTGTTTCACCAACAGGTCTTTTGCAGTATATTCCTCCAGTGCAGTTTAATTAGGTTGCATCAGTTTAAATTGAATAGTGCCTTTCACAATATGCAAATCATAACTTTTTGACAGACGTCTTGAGGGGTAATGGAATTGGTTTGGAATATATGGCATGCAGTCGACAAGATATTGAAAAATGACTCGGAGGATATTGGACCATTCATGTAACAAATCTGTCACTCATTTCTTGGAGTGAAGCAGGCAGAGGATTGTGCTGATGAATACTCGTTTCCAGTTCATCCCACTGATACTCAGGGTGCTTTGATAGTAGTGGGACTAAATTTGCACTTGGGTTCTACACCTCCCGAAAAATTTAAAACTTGAGATACGCTCCATTTCGAACAGGGTACCTTTTTATTATTAGTATTGGAAGGAAGCACATACAAGGGACTAAAGAGCTTCATACCTACAAACTACAGAGCTTCATAACTAAGCATCTTGGAGAGGATTTTATTGAGGTCTATAAAACTCTGAGAGGAGATGGTAAAATGAATCGAAACTTTTTCACTTCTAAGTTATTACAACTATAAGCCATAAACTCAAATTTTAGAGAGGTTAGCCAGTTAATTACTGTAATAAGCCTTGCCTACTCTATGGATAGGTGAGGCTAGATTTCTTGGGGAAATTCAAAGATCAGCTGGATAATTTGCATAAGTAAAGAGGAAAATACACAGGCTGTTTAATTGTAAGAGGAATGCAATGTGATTTTCATCATTTGAGAAAGAATTAACAATGCTACTAATCAATCCAGTGTGAGATTAATTTAGCATAAGCTGTTTTTTCTGGGTAATGCAGCAAAAGACTGTGGCTTCCCTGCATTATACTGTACATGACCAACAACTGGTTCAAGAATGAATATTGAGTTGGTTTATGGGGCAGGGAAAGGTAAAGATAGATGCACTCTTGTCAAAGTGAGCCGTTTTCTTGTACTGCACTTTGAATAACAAGCAAATATTAAGTCTTGCACGTATGGAGAAAAGTTTCTTACAGATTTAGCCAGGACTTGATATTGTCTAGATTTTCGAATCGTGATGCTACTTTCAATATTTTTGTCAATGCGTGTTAAGTATTACTGGATCCATCTTGTGTACTGGAAATGTGCAGCATTACTTCGATCCATACTTAGTTAAATATTCTTAATGAGTATTTGAAAGAGTCCCAAATAGCTGGGAGAAAGGTCCTAAATCCTTGAAGCCCACTCTACTCATTCCTTTGGCAGTCATTTTTCTGTAACACCACATTTTTTTTCCCATATCCTTTCCTCATCGCATCTTGCTGTGTTCTCTCTTGCATTATATCTCCATTTAGTTATAATTCTCGTTACTCCATTCTTTTCATCTACTGCTATACACCCAAAGTCGCCCACCAACTATCTTTCCTTTTATATCACTTATCTGAACCTTAGACACACGAACCTCTTGTTTATGCTTCTTTTTCTTGTTGCCCAACACTGCGCCTCAGTGTCATAGCGGTCCCACAACAGATCGATGAAACTTGCCTTTAAGTCTTATCGGCACCGATCTAACACACAACACCACGCTAATCTGCCACCACTTCATTAAAGAAGGTTACTTATCCTCTAACTGGATAAATGAGACAATATTACTCAAGAGAGACTCCACAGATTTTGTCAGAATTATCGTCCTAGAACGGTATTGAATTCTGTGGTAACTTTTTCAACACGAGGGAACTATGTACTTATTCTGAGAGCCTGGGACCTCCCCGTTTTCAGGTAAACTATCAAAGCACTGTAGGTAATATTTAACAAAGGGGCACCGTAATGAATGAAAGTTTATTTCAAAAGCTTTTTTTTTTCCACTTCCAAAAATAAAACGTGTGGGATAATATTTACATGTTCTCACGGGGGCCCTTGAACACTTTATACACAATGTGCTGTTTACGGATGGAGTTCAATTGCTCGATACAGGCCTTCGTGAGTAGCACAACACTTTTAGTCGCTGTCCTTCTTCGACACTGCGTGAAAAAGGCCTGGGTTAAAATCTTGTCTTGATATGGGATATACTGATGCCACAAGGCTTTTGTTACCTCGGCAAAAATTAGAAATAGTTCACCAAACTCTACACCTTAAATTTAAATGATCTTCTCAATTAGGCCCACACGTCAGTTTTTAACCTGATGATCCAAATCATCATTAGACCCGTCTAAGAAGAATCACTACGAAACATTCGGGAAACCTACGCTCCTCCCGTCTTGAGTGTCTGAAGAAGAGTTTTGGAGTTAATCCAGTGGCGGTTCGTGGTATCAGAAAGTGATAGAGCTTGCGTTTTGATTTTTGAAACTTTCTAAAAGTTTCAAATGGAGCATATTCCAGCATATTATTACCTCATGATTCCCAACAAAGTGAGAACTATTCAAAATCGCAGATCTTCTAGGGTGAGCTTCTAGCTGTAAGGCATATATTGTCCTTAATGAGTCTGTAAAAATAATACTTTGTTATAATAGAAACGTTTCCGACGTGGTCTAGTGCGAGATTCATGGATGGTAAACTGGTTCAGCACTAATACTGCATTCTATGGGAGGAGATTGAAAAATGCTGCATCTACATGTGTATCTATTTTGGAGCCATCAACGTATGGCTAGACTTCAACAAGGACCTCACCCATTGGGTGAGGTCCATGCTGAAGTCGACTGAACTGATTTCCTACGGCGAAGGGATGTTGGGCTATCTTGGTAGATTTCCTGCACACTGAGTTCCATTGTGAAATTAATCCTTTTAGTCAGATACTTGCTGTTTCCCATATGCTAGGTTTGTCATTATATAAGGTTTCCCATTTCGGATCATACAGATTATTTCGTCATCGGTTGGTTAATGAGGCCGGATTGAAGAGGAGTGATTGAGTTTCAATTTCCATGATGCAGTTTGTCCGGATATGGAAATTTAATGTTACTTCAATTCCAAATTGGTGAGAAAGCTGAGGGTAATTTGGCATTAAGAATTAAATATTGTGTGTTATGTTTAATCCATTCTATTGCAAGTGATTCTATAGTATGCAATTTGTAGCTGAATGGGAGTTTTGTTAAAATTGGTCAATTTTCCAGAGAGCATCAGGCTGTCCATGAATCTCATGTAGTTTGGAGATTAAACTGATATCGCCTTCCCAAAGAATTATTAGCGCATTGGACCAGGAGAGTTGGTTGGAAAAGAATCTCCCTATATCAAAAATAAAGGTAATCCCTGTTGTTTCATAATAAAATGAAATGTAACAGGAACGAAGGTGTACACTGAACGATAATGTTGAAGATGTGAGCCTTCATCATGAAAATAATTAATTTTGCACCTGGAGAGTGTAAAGGCAAATAAAATGGAATCCTATTCATTCTAGGATGAGAAAGGATAAATACAAAAGGAGGAATTAAATCTGACGTTTTATATATAAATAGTAAGCCGTGCAATAAGATCCTCGATGAAAGAGGTGGTATGCTAAATCTTTTAAACATAATGAAGAATAATCATTAGTGTTTTTCAAAGCATGGGAACTTAACGATACATATCGGATAGTTTATTGAACGAACAAACAAAGATAAGCTTAATGTAGGATCCAAAATAATCCCATTACCAGTTACCGCCACTATTAATTGCGTGTGAAGCTTAAGGATAATCAAATCTTATACCTTCTACTAAGACCAAGACGTTTTAAACTCTTTTGAAGAAATAGGCAAAAACATGATTGGTTAAATGCTCGTCAGAATCCCATTCGAAAAGGCTTTAGGTCCTTGTATCAATAAGTTTAACTATCTTTCATATGAGCGTAAAATTTGTGCAAATGGAAGAAATCAACAGCCCTCCCCTCTTCTCATTTTCAGCACTAATTGAAATGGTAGTTGTTGTAGGGTTTTAGGAGCATCAGCAACTAAGGCCATATTGCTCCATATATATTGTGTGTAAATTGCGTGTGTCCTGAGGTCGATGTTTGCTTGCTGGACAAAAAACTAAACTGTAATCCAGGAGAAAAAAAACCACGCTACTCTCGTCTGAGACCGATTAACTCAGCCAGTTTTGTGAAAACGGCCCATAAATATTTCTCTGCCATGGACAAGAACGCAGGTCTTTTCCACCTGGTGTGTGGAGGAAGGCCATCCTACCAACTGTTCTACACGCCAGGACCTTGAAATGATATTTGGAAACATTAGACGTGGGGCAACTACTAGTGCAATTCTTAACCGCAATATCTGACACTTTAGAATATAATAATATCGTTATGGGCTCAGTGCTACTGTGCTAGCTATCTTACTGTGGCCCTCCCTGGCAAGCTCAGGCGCAGTCCAGAGCCCCAAGGGAGTCTTCACCTTACTGTACCCGGCTGCCTTTCTTGGTAAGACCACTCTTTCTTTTCCTTCGCCAATCTCTTTGCACTTCCCTGCATCCATTCCAGGAGATCTACATCCTTCCTAAAATGAAGTCTGTAGACTTGTATGCAGTACTCAAGATGTGGCCTGACCACTGCCTTGTACAATTAGATAAATCACCTTAATTTTCCCAATACTTCTGCAAATGTTTTTATATCATCCTTTTACGTTTTGAGCATATTTAGTAATAAGTTACCTACAAACTTGAAATGCTCTAATTCAGTCTCTTAACTCTAAATAGCCTTCATGGCAGAACAAGTGGCTATATCACGTCTCACCCATTTCCAAAATGTCTGAGTTCAAATCCTGTCGATATTAGAAGGAATTTATTATAATTAGTACACGCTAGAGCGACCGTAGTTCGACTTCGCATGACTACTAAATACGGTAGTGTTCTTGTATTCTCTCTATGTCGTGAGCTCCTCTGACCTTGTGTGGTCGTTCTGGAGTATAAACAGGAAATTTATTTTGTGTTATCAGGATTATATTGAATGAATAACAAAAATTCAAAGTGTAAGATCAAGAAATGATAAAGATTGGAAGAAACAGAAGTGATCAGATGACAGCAATGGCGTTATATAAAGTAACAGAAGACTGTATTTAGCAGTTAATGTGTAAAATATAAGAGCGATCTGCCTTCATTTCTTAGAGATGTTTTTGAAGTTCACATAAATATGTTGAAGAAAATAAAATTAATGAATCTTTAATAATAACAATAAAAAAAAAAGTTAAGAACACTCAGGTATCAGAATGAAGGAGAACAGCCACGTGGGAATGACTGAGATTTATTGATAGCCGTGACGTGCAGGGTGAAGATTCCTTCAGGTTACGCCATTAGTTTCTGTCTCCGTCTTCCTCTTTATTCAACCATCTTAATCTTCTTTAATCTCCTTTGTCAATGGCTATGGAACGCCCTGTAGGTGTCGCGTGAAGAATGGCGAAAAGTGGATGCAGGTAGACGCAGGTCTTCTTCGCTATTTTTCTACCGTTATTAACAGATTTCGATGGAAATTGGAGGGGAAAAGGAAGAAAGCGAGGACAAAAGGGATTCTTTATTCCATTTATTACCACTTCTGCTCGGTCATCTTAGTTTTTCAAACTTAGTGTTGTTTGGACTTTGGTTATGACGCTGTGGGTTTAGGAAAGGGGATTCTTTTTGTAGCATAGCACTATGAGAGGGTTAAATCATTTTATAAACTTAGAATTACAGATGGCCTGTGGGTCATCGTGATATTTGATCTTCTTTTAGAACAAATTGATTTCTACAGTAGTTTCAAGAAGTTGTTTCCCAGATGGAATTTAAGAGTTCCATTAGAAAAGGAAATTTATTAATACACTCTCTGGGATAACACCTTCGTGTTTAGCAGAACAGGTAGCGTTGATGAATAAGTTGGGTGCGCAAAGCACATATCAGTGTCGAAGGAAGTCGTCCCATAGACCTTACATGGCAGTTCCTTGTACACCTTGGTTGACCTGCCACGAACAAATTGCGCCTTCCACCTTCCCATTCGCTAAGGATGCTACAACGAACAGTGTGGGTGAGTGCGCGCACGCGTGTGCATGCTTCAGAGAAAGAGAGAAAGTTTATCGTTCAAGCTGAACGACGGATTCTAGATGCGGACACCGGTTCCAGGTTAGGAGAAAGTGTGTGTGCGTGCACGTCCGTGTGGGTGTTTGTGAGAGGGAGAGATGAAGCCGCAAGAGCCGTCTGGCGGAAAAGGACAAGAAGATCCGCTTGATTTATGAGTGGCCAGCTATTGTGTGTGGTGTCAGCCGCAAAGCCGACAGTTCCCGCCGTCTCCAGCCGAGAACAAAGGGCGTCCGTGCAATCATTACCTCCGGACCATACCGTTAGACACCTACCGCCATTCACCCGGGAGCCAAAGACCACAGCGAGCTACCAGATAATGATATCACTACAGAAGCGCCACCTATCCCCTTCCTCTTTGCTTCGGCTGCAAGATAATCTATGATACTTCGCCAACTTGATCCTGAAAGTTTCTCGGGGAAGTAGCGGTCTGTTAAAGACGCTCGTGGAAGCACAAAAGACAGCGCTGCGGATTTCTTTAAAGGATTAGTTGCACGACCTGTCGAGGCCATCGTCAAAAAATCAACAGTGTGATCAATGTCAGGTAACTTAAAGCTTGACGATCTTACCGGGAAAATTTATTAGAGAACAAACAAATCGCAGGTAATGAAGTTGGGGAACTGCTTAGGGAAATTCTGAAGTCCATTTTTCACCCAAAGAATTTCCGGGAACTAATCAGTCAGAAAACCTGGTTGAAATCTTTGAAAACTTATCTAGTGGTAAACTGGAACACTCCAGTCTTGTATCACTGGTGTCCTTTATATTTCTATAAAGTGAACCCTCTTGTACACAGAGTACTACTGAGGAACACCTTTCTCATGATTTACGATAATCTTAGTGCAGATCTTTTCATGTGGGGAAATGTTTTACAAGGGAAGGTCATCATTTACGATTTCAAGCGCGACATTAAATCATTTAGGTGTAATCTTTTAAAAATGGTCTTAAAGAATAAACTAATCCGAAGAGGTGGTTCTTTTACACCTTGAAGCAAGGAAGGTCCAAATACAGACCCTGGACAGAAATGAGTCGCTTGTGGTATCTAGTGGATAATAACAGATTGACACGTGCATCTTCTACATTTATTTGTTTACAGAAATTGGAGTAGAAGGTTAATCCGTCTTTGTTTGTAGGTATACCAGCTGGACTCAAGAAGCAAGGGTTTCCACCACGAAAGATGGGACGCAGGATAGATTGAGTGGCACAGTTGTGATTGAAGGAATAAGGGTTTATGAGTGGCAAAAAAGGACCGTTAGTATTTGGCAGGTCTAAGGACAACTTGTTAAAGAAGTATCAGAATTTTCTGGTCTTTCAGAAAGAATAGTTAAGAGTTTTTAAGGATTTCATACAAGAAAGGAACTATTGCAAACCACCGACCTCATCAACTGATTCTGAGAGAATTACCTAAATATCTGGAGTGGGGTCTTCTGAAAAAGAGATGTTTCCAGTTGCGCTTAAAAAGCCCGGTTAATATGGGCTAAATTGCATAAAAAGTGGTCTGTTGATGATTGGAAAGCTGTGAAGTGGTCTGACTAATCCAAAATTTTCATATACATATACTGTAATGATACTGGGCGCCGACTTTCCAGGAGAAGCAATGAGGCACTTCATCCAGACTGTGTGCTAGATGTCGTACAAGCTAGTGGTAGGTCAGTGATACTTTAGGGGTGTTTTAACTATTATGAACTTGGTACCCTAGTTGAAATACCAACTAGGATGAATCAGGCTGGATATACAAATGTTTGGGTTGGTTGTGCCTTTATTCTGAAAATGAGAGGCACCATGATTTCGATATTCCTGTTTTCCAGGATGACAAGTGTCCACTTCACAGGACCCTTACTTCATAGTAGGGGTCCTGTTTATATGTTAATGTCCTTTTAATGTTAATATGTACATTAAAACGTCTCTTTCGAGGTCAGTATGATCATCGCGAACCAAGAACAAGATATAGTCGCTCATCATAACTTCATCTCACCTTTCTTTGGTTCCTATTCCAAAGAGTTCCATTTAACCTGTTGAGTGAAGTCATCAGGTGGTACTCGTCCTCTTAAAATTCTCAGGGGATCACAAGTTGAAGCTAGTGGAGTTGTTTGTTAGTTGTACACTGTTAAATTGGAATATCGATCGATCTTATTTTTGAGGGAAGGGGAGAACGAAAATACTTTTAAGACACTTCAGTTGATACCTGCACCTCAATTTAGTAAAATGGTCTGGTTAAGATGTTGATAGGATCAGTCCAAGGTAGGGAGGAGGTGAGAATGATGGTATAAAAAGTAATAAGAGGGAATGATATGTAAAATACGTGTACGTATAAATGCATGACCAAATACCGGTAATATACACCTTTTGTAAGAAGTTTTTTAATCATTTCGATTAATTAGTTTGATTTTTATGTAATTTCTGATCCAATACTTTTCTTTTGTCAGTTGTAATTCAACTATCGGTGGAACTTCAATTGTATTGTCCTTAATTTATTTGTATGAAGAAAAACTGTTTCAGTCTCTTGCCACCAGATACACGGCTAGTTACTTACCATCAATTTTCACAGAAATGCTGCAGTCCTCAAGCCTTTGATAACGAAAACAAATGCACACCGTGGATTGGCATAATGCAAAACATGCCCATTGCGCATCAGTGGAAATCGATCTTGTGCAGTACTGATTCATGCTACACGTGTTCCAGTGTGATGGACGTTGTTTAGGTATTGTGGATACTTAGAAAACGTTTACTACCTGAGTGTGTTGTCCAGCTGTGAAGTTAGGTGTCGTGGTCTGGGAGTGTTTCTCTTAGTATGGACTAAGTTCACTGATTGCACTGCATGGAACCTTGAATTCCCTAAATAAATGTTCTGGAATTGTGTATGCCCTACATTGATAGTTTTGTTGAAGCGGCGTTTGCACCTAATATCGCTTCACAGATCAAACCAAGGACCTTGGATGCGAAATCTGAAGATATTCTCTTCAGATTTCGCATCAGAACGTTGTGGGCCAGTTGAACATCTTTGGGATGAGTTAGAAAACAGAATTAGTGGAGGTGATGAATTCTTTAAGGGATGAACGGAACCACCATACTGTCCTCAGTGACAACATGGGGGATTCACCACAAATCGTTCGGAGAGGTTTAAGTTTAATTCCCGTCTACGACTGGAGGCATTTCTAAAATATTCTTCATTCGATGTTGTAGTTAGGCGATCTCTGGTGGAGGGAGTAGGGTTTCACGTGACTTTGACTCAGCGAACAACATTTATATCAGCCCGTGGACAGACGTAATACACAAGAATCCACAAGTAATGCCTTTTGGACATAAAGGTAGAGAGACAACAGATACAAAGTTAAAATCTACGTCATTGGCAGAAACGAATGTCAGTTTGATTGTTCATGGTTTCAGGTCTATAATAGACAGTTTTTTATTTTAGTGTTTGTCTGTTAACATCTATAATAGCAATATATAAACGAGAAAGGATGGGAGTTGAATGGAGGGACAAAAAATAATAGTTGGGGTGGGACAAAAAGTAACAAAGTCTGACCCTTACATTTATTTAATGTATATATAGAAGAAATGCTTAATGAGGCATTTAATAAACGGAATATAGATGGAGAATCGTATGGTGCTGATGATGCGAAGAAAGGTTATTGAGACTGTTGGATTTGCGGATGATATGGTAGAAGATTCTGAGGATGGATTTCAGAAATTGGTTAATAGACCAAAGAAAGTTGATAGGTTTGCAATAAGAATAAATATTGTGAAGACAAAGGTTACGTGAATAGGAAGAGATAAGCGTGAATTAAATATCGAGATGAGAGAGGGGAAGGGTCTTTGGGAAGCCTAGTAGTAGAAGAAGCAAAGTGCGGTTGAGCAATGGATAAAATAATAAAAAAAAAAAACTTTTGAGAAGCGAAGAATAATATGTGGAAGATTAGGATCTGGCTAAAGGAAAAGATTGGTACGATGTCTGATCTGGAGTGCAGCAGAGACATGGAGATTGAAAAGTTTTATGGTGTGTATGGAGGAGGAGGAAAAGATAAGATAAAATGGAAAATAAGGAGGTTTTGAGAAGGGATGTTTGACTAGATAATCAGAAGGGGGTGGAGAAACTGGATTTAATTAAGAAGCGGGGTATTGTTTCAACGCAGGTTATTAATAAATAGTACAATTTCAATCAAATACATGTAGAATTATTTTTATAGAAACTGAATTGGACACGTGTTGCGACGTTGAGGGATTGAGGAAGGATGTGATGGGAGAAGAGGCTGAGAGGGCTATTGAGAAAAAAAACTGTGATAGATGAATTGATAAGGGAGGGAGGATAAAGTGATATGGAGAAGGGTTGTTGAGTTGAATGTTTGGACGTGTCCTTGGCAGACTATTGATGATGAAGAACTGGAAGAGTCTTGGCTATAATCTTAAGAGTATTCCCATTATATAATAATTAGATATAATAATCCTATAATTGTAATAAAGATTTATTTATTTCATTTCACATTTTTAACAAAATACTTTGGCGTTATTTTAAAATAAGTTTGCTCTCTTTTGTAGCCACTGAGGTTGCTGATTAGTCAGATTCTTAAATATTGGTTGCCTTGTAAGCAAACTTTTTATAGCTGTTTTAATGATTCTTTTAACGCTCCGGTGTTCTGCTTTTGCAAACGGCTACCTGTTCACTTCATATCAATGTCCTAGCCATTGATATTCACTGGTATACCTGTGATATCTCATTGATATACCTGTTCACTTCACATTAATATCGGTGTATTAGCCCAAATTGTTCTAGCCTATCTAGAAAGAGTTACGCTTCATCTCAACTCTGACAAATCTGAAGTGGTCATCTTTTCTTTGAAGCCAAGTGTCAATGTCTTCAGAAGGTCAGTGTTTATTCCGTGGTTCCCCGATCCCGAGTGTCAATAAACAAAGATCTTGAAATTATCATTGACTGAAAGCTCACATTCCACTTGCACATTGAATAACTACTGACTCGGATGAATGGTATGCGCTGGGTAGCCAAGCAACGGATCTTATACATCCAGGACGTAAAGCCTGATAGGAGGTACATTCAAACCATAATATACCCCACTAGTATGCTACTGAAATTTGGCTTCAGCTATTTCTTCCCACAGCAAACGCATTCTCGCCCTGGAATACTTCATGTTAAGATGGATGTCATACGAACACCATCACCACTTTCAGTTTATTCCTTTAACGGGTTTCAACCCAATCTTTATATAGAAAAGTAAGTCTGGCCGAATCTGTGGAGAGAACAGGCATGTGATCAACTGCGCAGAACCTCCCTTAGGTCTGGGCTATCAATCTCGGTTTACTGTATGGCATTGCCTAATTAGCTGTCCATGTCTTGAATTCGCCCAAAATGGCTTTCCAATCACTCTATGACTTATGATCTCTAATAACATTGTGTCATATACTTGGCATAAAGAAAACATGAACGATTTCTTCAGGAGAAATTGAAGAAAATGAATGATTTCTTCATAAGAAATTTCGGCTTCATGATCAGATAAATGCTTTCTTGCTTCACTCCTGAAATAACACGAGTTATAAAATTCTTGTCCATACTGCCCTTGTGTCGTGAAGTTACAACAACAAAAAGGTCAACGATATGACAAGGCTCCTCATTCAAGTTGAGAAAAATACAGCAAAGCTTAATTTCTTTCCAGGAGCCATCTCTTCGCCAACTTTTGAGAGCTTTGTCGGCCAGACCATTCCTTTGGCATCATTGAGATCATTTCCTCTACCAGTGTCTCAAACTAAATGACAAATTCGTACCTGTCCAACCATTCCTTGTGCTACACTCTCTCATGGCATTAAATGCACAGGTTTATAACAGACTAAATACAGCGAATAATCCTTGAAGTGGGAATTCGATCCTAAGTGGATCGTAATGGAAACAACGT
Organism: Mastigoproctus giganteus; assembly: GCF_048544385.1. Lineage (NCBI taxonomy): Eukaryota > Metazoa > Arthropoda > Arachnida > Uropygi > Thelyphonidae > Mastigoproctus > Mastigoproctus giganteus. The sequence goes on along the minus strand of NC_143580.1, from coordinate 47,666,640 downwards.
ATTCACATCTGCATGACAAGAAGTAATCCCAATTGATGGAATCGCTATGCCAAGTTAGGCTAGCAACTTGACTTTTGGTTAATTGCATTCTACAGTCATATTTGAATTGAACGAAGTACTTTGCACACAAAAAGAATGGATTGGAGAGCTAAAGTTCACCCGTATAAGGAAAATCCGCGTTACATTGAATTGCGTTTGAAGTCCTTTTTTACTCCAAGAAAAATTTGCGCGCTTTTCATTAACGGGAAGAAAAATGTTCAAAGCCCTATGTTGCTATACAAGACCTAACAACAGTCAGCAATAAATCACACCTTATAAAAGAAACATGTTTACACAGTCAGACATTTGCAATTGCGGTAATAGACAGTGTAATTGCTGCGTAAATCATATTACCAATTTTGAAAGCTCTTCCCCCTCCCCTTCCCTCCTAATTTTTTTTTTTTGTCTCGCTGAGAATTGTTGCCCAACGATTTTTTTGTTTTGGTTAATACCGATGATGTGCTTGAACAGGAGATTTGTTTCCTATTTTTGAGATCCTAAAAGAAACAAAGGATAGAATAGATGATATATATCGGTCTTTGTGCGCGTAATTTATGTTTAATTCCACAAAGCTATTTAAATCCTTTTTAAGTGCCTTTTAGAACTCCAAAATAGAATTTCCCCGATTGGAACACCCAACCATATCTTCTCTAGACAATGGCTGGATATGCAACAGTTATTTAATCTTCCTATCTTAAGAAATTACCCATGTCACTCCGCGAGGGTCAGCAATCTCGCTAATTACTTATTCATAACGACATTACCTGTCCAAGTTACCTGATTGAGTTGACGGTACAATGACTTCCTATGGTCTCTTCGCCTAATGACCTTCTTCCTCTAGAAGATACGAACCGGAAGTGACGTATTAGGGCTACGTTTTAACGCTTTCAGTTTTAAAGTAATAGCCGTGGCAATCATTATAAGGTAGAATTAGACGCGTTAGCGCACGAATCCGTTTGTGTACAAACTAATCATTGCACGAGGAAAATTTAAATCCAAAAGTTGTTTGGAAAAACTAAACGAAGCTTTGTTTGTGGGTTTAGATTGTTATGCAGAAAGGAGACAAACCAGTTATTATAAATTTAACGAATAACGCTTAGGATATTGAGGCACAACGCTGTTTATTACTATTCTCCCCTTTTTTTTTTTTCTTTGTCGCTGCCACAAAAACAACTTTTCCAAATCTCGATGCCAATTTGATCTCAATTAGATCAGAGATTGACGCAGTTCCAAAGACAAAGGGTGGCTACCTTTGCTGCATGCGTCGTTTAGACAAATAGAGCTCCCATTGCCTTACTCCTTTTCTTGTGGTAAGGTGTTCAGACACGCAACTTTGTCCCGCCCTTTCTTCGGTATGCCACTCTATTGTCGCGAGCTACGAACGCGCAAGCTTCTCTGGACAAAAGGAACGAGTCTGGAGAGAAAGTTTTAAGGCCAACTTTACAAAGAAGCGGATGTTTTAATTCAGCGTCGTTGCAGCGTTCGTTGTTCGGAAGAGGAGGGGGGGATAGCTTTGTTTCACGCGCCGGCTACGAAAATAGACTGGAGATAGTTACTCTTGTTAGTTCTCAGACTCCGAAAACTCGGGAGATAAAAAGTGGGGGGTTGGTGGGAGGGGGGGGCGAAGATGAGAGTAAGTGGAAGAGGACACACACTCGCGCAAAAAAAAAATGAGAGAGAACAGTTCTTCCGAACTCAAGGACTTCACCATTGTTTGCGTTGAGATGTCTCAAAGAATGTCTCGCAAGAAATTAAATTTTACAAGTTGTCATTGTCATTCCTCACCGTGAAACGAAAATATTGTTTCGATAAAAACGAAATTACCATGTGTGCGCGTGCGCACACAAAACGCCGGTTTTGTTTACCGGGTTGGAACGAGCGCAAAATAACGGTTTGTGGAAATGATAAAAAAGAAGACAGAGGTGTGGAAAATTGGATGAAATTGAAGTTCGTTTGAGAGAAATCTTCAGTTGGTTGTAATTAGCAAAGATGGGCGAAAGGGAACTTTTTTTTTTGGATCTAGGGGATAACCACTGAGTTTACACTGAGGGGATAACCTCTTTGTTTTTGAATGTTATTTGTACAGACTCGTCTTGGACCTGGAACTTTTCGTGAGTGCTTTACTGTAAAAACTCTGAAGTACAGCTCCATATTTGTGGATCATGGATGCCTTTCCGTGTGGAAATTGTTGTAATGCCATAAACGGCCATTGTTCCATCTTTAAGCACTTTCGTAAATGCATAAAACTGCTGTTGTCTTCACTATTTCTCTGTCTGATCGATATGAAATTTTCACCACACGCTCTGTTGGTCCCCTGCCGAATCCGTAGCCAACCCATCACCTGGTTTCCTTTATAGAATCATTGTTATAAGGGGAACAGTAACCCAAATTTTCTAATGTTACATTGAGACCTTTGTATCTAATTTCATGACGACGGGTTAATTAATCCATAACGCCTGTGCACCCATCGCCATTCTCCATAAAAAGAAGAGTTACACAAATACCACTTCATAGCTTATCCCTCACGGGAAAATTGGTAAAATCTTGAACACAGTATAAACGTTTTTATGAATTTGAACCGGGGCCTTTTCTGCAAGGTGTAGAAGAACAGCGCTAGTCATAGTCTCAAGAACCCTGTCTGTTTTAATGACTAGTTCCTTTTTGAAGAGACTAGGGTTTCGGCTGCTACGAGGAGGAGGAAACAAATCTCAAAACCATGACTCACTTAAGCAAAAACATCCCTTACTCGGTTAATAGCAATGTACACTAAGTGTCAACATCATTATTAGGTGCACCTACTTAATAGTGAGCGAGTTCCCCCTCCATTCAGCTATCAGAACAGTCTGGGGTTAGTCATGGCATGGACTCAACGAGGTATTGAAGAGATGCTGGTTCACGTTTAATTTATTTGCTTTCCACAGTCGTTGCAATTTGGAGAGTTTTTCGGATCTCTGCTCCGTAGGACTCGTGCTATTTCATTCCACAGGTTTAAAATGAATTTATATCTCGAGAATAAGGAGGCTAAACTAGGAAGCTTAATTCTTTCTAATGATTCTGAAACCATTTTGCACAATTCTAAACTTGTGACTTGGCGCATTATCTTGGTGCAAGAGTCCATTCGCTGGATAAAAGCACCCATGAAAGATGCAGCCTTTGTGGCTGCAGGCATGAACAATTCTCAGGTAACCTGCGGCATCCAAATGTTGGTCCACCGGTATCAGGGTATTTTCAATACATCAGAGATAGTCGTACGTGAAAACTTCAACAGGTTTGCAACTCGAGATATCCATACCAGCGTATCTGGCAGCCTACCATGCCACGTTCAAAGTCACTTAAATTTTTCGTCCCTGTCCATTCTGGCACTGAATTTCACACACGTGCAGCATCCCTGAAGTAAATAGTTCACAACGGACAAGACATCTTCTTCTCTTAATATGAAAGAGGAATTCTAAACGCAGTCAACTGTTGCTGCAGTGGTGGTAGGCCATGTTGAACTTGGACTGTTGCAGTTGCATTCGGTGTCAGTAAATTTTCTAATGTTCGAATGATAATTATAGGTTTATTGTGGTCTATATATAATTCGGCCATGGAGTTTAAATAAAAGATATTTATTTTCTGATTATTACAAATCACCCCTACACAGTCATAAAGACTAGCGGGGTACATCTGTTCTCTGCAGTTACAGGCTTTTCTTCTAAACTGCAGAAGAACAGCACCATTATTGTATAATTTATTATGTATCACAGAGCGAAATGGAAAATAAAATAAGTCAGATTTAATGTTGAATTTCAAAACAGAATATGCTAAATATATACGGTACAAAAGCTTTGGTTGTTATGGTAACCTTTATCAGTTGAACTGAAAGCTTAGGAACGTAGAACTTAAGAGCGGTAGTGCCAGTCATGCACAGTAAACTGCGTGATGTAACAACTGGTTGAAGTTGAAGCCTGTGATGTATGCAAACATTGCCAACGTTTGTTAGTTATGAGAATGGTTGCCTCAATAATAGGGTGGACACGACATCCACTGCTTCTGTTGACAGAAGTATGATACCACGTAATGTGCAACGACTCCAAAATGCGCGGCGTCGTAATGGTGAGACCGATCGACAATCATGACATCGCGGCGTAGGCCAATGTCGTGTCGGGTTGACCAGAAGTGCTCAGCAATGGCAGAGTGTTCTGTGTCCCCTAAGCGGATAGCTCTTTCGTGTTCTCAGATACGTTTTCCGAGCCTTCTGTCAGTTTCTCCGACGTAGCAACTAGTGCAGCCACAGCAAGAAATGTTGTAGATCACTGTACTTTGTAGTAATGTGGGAACCCTTGTTTTCACTCTAGAGATGAGGGATCGCAATTTCCTGCCCGGGAGCTGTGCGCACTTTATCCCATGAGATTTCAGGACCCAAGAAACATGCTGTGATAGGTTCAGGTACTATGGTATAAAAGGCGCTCATGGCGGAGTTATTATCTTGAATGTTCCTGTTGATCGCTACGTGGTTACATCCTTGTAGGTCATACCTATCTAGAGTACTGATGGGAATTCCACACTTCGCAAGATCCGTCTTGACCCTAGCAATCTCTGTGCGCCTCTCATCCATAGAACTAGAGTGGGTCCAGGTGCGAGTTAACAAGGTCCGCGCAGTGTTAAGAAGATGACTGCGCATGTGTGCTGACCGGTAGTTGAAAATTGGCCAGCACAGATTGGCTTGCAATAGACTGTTGTCTTCAAGCACGTGTCCTCACGTCGGACAAAGGTGTCTAAGTGTGGTAGGGTATTGTTTGACTCTAGTTCGATGGTGAATCTTATGAAAGGCGACAGAGAGTTGGTGGTCTAAGAGTCGGTCGCCCGAAACTCTGGGGATCACTACAAACACATCATCCACGTAGCGACACCAAAAGGTAATGGGATCTGGCATACTCGTAAATGCAGGAGCCTCCAATTCTTCCATCGCGATGTTTTCCGTGACTGAACTAACTGGGAACCCATGGCTGTGCCATGCACCTGTTGGTAAATGGAGTCGTTGAACACAATTGTGCCTCCAATTAAGCACAGTCTGAGGGCGGTGTAAATATCATCCGATATTAGTTTGGTCCTGTTGCCAAGGTTCTGATCGCTATCCATGAGTTTCTTGGTACATGTGATGGGAACCTCGACTGCGATGAAAGTAAAAAGGGACACTACATCAAATGATGCCATGATTTGATCTTCTGAGATGGATATGGCTCATATCGTTTCTATAAATTCACTACTGTTGAAAACTGTATTGGCGGTCTTGCCTACTAGGGGAGAAAGGAGCCCCGAGACAGTGATCGGTGGGCTTCGGGGAAGAACTGCAAACTTCATTCCCAAAGTCAACAGATCTACCTGTTCTGTAGATAATTGCTTGTCGCTCAAGTTCAGTACAAATTATGTGCAATTTGCAGTAGCGGTACTATGTCGATGACGAGAGCTGTCAGGGAATCTGAGCGTTGTTGTGCCTGTCAAACACGTAAACTGGCAATTTTAATCCGTGAGTTCCTTGACTCTCGTCATCGGCATAGTACCACTACTGAAAATTGCACACAAGTTGTACTGAACTTGAGCGACAAGCAGTTATCTACAGAACAGGTAGATCTGTTGACTTTGGGAATGAAGTTGCCGTTCATCCAAGAAGCCCAACGATCACTGATGTTGCTTTCGGTGATGCTTTTGGAAGCATTATTAACACATTTCATTCAAGTGACGAACGCAATTCGCCTGAAAACCGCAGAAATTTTACATCATGCTTACCCTGCTTCTTCCACTTTCAACCGCAAACAAATCTCTGCCCTTAAAGCATTGAAGCAAGATTCATCCATCGTCATCCTTCCTGCAGACAAAGGGCGTTGAACAGTCGTATTGAATCGTACAGATTACGAGACGAAAGCCCTGTTGCTCCTAAAGGACACTTCTGTCTACCAACCCTTAACTGTTCCTCCCATCAAAGCTTAGGAACTATGGGATTCGAAAGTAAACATCCTCATCAACAATTGGTTTAAGCAAGAGAAAATAACAGAGTCCACACGTAGTCGCCTCCGTGCCTCTGACTGCTAGATTCCGCAATTCTACTGGCTACCGAAAGTCCACAAATGTGTACCGTTAAGACCCATTGTCTCCTGTTGTGGCTCATCGAGTTATGAGTTGGCGAGGTTTTTCTCGGGGCTCCTTTCACCCCTAGTAGACAAGACAGCCAACACTGTTTCCAACAGTGGTGAATTTATAGAACGGATCCGAGCCCTGTTCATCTGAGAAGATCAAATCATGGCATCATTTGATGTAGTGTCCCTTTTTTACTTCCATCCCAGTCGAGCTTGCCATCCCATGTGCCAAGAAATTCTTCGATAGCAACCAGACCCTTGGCAACAGGACCAAACTAACATCGAATGATATTTGCACCGCCCTCAGACTGTATTTAACTGTTGGCACAATTGTGTTCAACGACTCCATTTACCAATAGGTGCATGGCACAGCCATGGGTTCCCAGTTAGTTCAGTCACGGAAAACATCGCGATGGAAGAATTGAAGGGTCGTACATTTACGAGCCTGCCAGATTCCATTTCCTTTTAGTGTCGCTACGTGGATGATGTGTTTGTAGTGATCCCCAGAGATTCGAGGGACCGACTCTTAGACCACCTCAACTCTTTGTCGCCTTTCATAAGATTCACCATCGAACTAGAATCGGACAGTACCCTAGCATACCTAGACACCCTTGTCCGACGTGAGCGCACGCGCTTGAAGACAACAATCTAATGCAAGCCAATCTACTAGCCAATTTACCAACTACCGGTCAGTACACACCCGCAGCCATCATCTTGGCACTGCGCAGACCTTGTTAACTCGCGCCTGGACCCATTCTAGTTCTATGGATCAGAGGTGCACCGAGATTGCTAGGGTTAAGATGCATCATGTGAGGTGTGGCTATCCCACCATCTTGTGAAGTGTGGCTGGTACCCTTGACAGGTGTGACCTACAAGCACGTAACCACGTAGCGACCAACGAGAACATTCAAGGTAATGACTCCGCCGCGAGCGCATTTATCCCATAGTACCTGAACCTATCACAGCAGGTTTCTAGGGTCCTGAAATCTCATGGGATAAAGTGCGCACAGCTCCCGGGCAGGAAATTGCGATCCCTCATCTCAAGAGTGAAAACACCAGTTCCCACTTTACTACAAAGTGGACTAGTCTCCCGCAATTCTTGCTGTGACTGCACTGGTTGCTACGTTGGAGAAACTAGCAGAAGGCTCCGCAAACGTATCTCAAAACATGAAAGAGCCATCCGCTTAGGGGACATAAAACACTCTGCCATTGCTGAGCACTTCTGGTCAACCCGACACGACATTGACCCATGCCGCGATGTCATGGTTGTCGATCGGTCTCACCATTACCCACGCCGCGCCTGGTTGGAGTCGTTAAACATCACGTGGTCTAATACTTCGATCAACAGAGGCAGTGGATGTTGTGTCCACCCTTTTATTGAGGCAACCATTCTCATAACTAACAAACGTTGGCAACGTTTGCATACATCACAACCACAGGCTTCAACTTCAAACAGTTAGTTGTTACATCACGCAATTTACTGCGCATGGCTGGCGCTACCACTCTTAATTCTACGTTCCTAAGCTTTCAGTTCAACTGATGAAGGTTACCATAACAACCGAAAGCTTTTTGTACTGTATATATTTAACATATTCTGTTTTACTATTTAACATTAAATCCACCATTTATTTTATTTTACTTTCCTTTTCGCTCTGTGCTACATAACAGATCCTGCAGAATGAATCCAGAGCGCACAGGCCTTCTTTACCTAAGCACGATTACTGTTCTTTCAGGTATTTGCATACCGGTCCATCAACTTAATAAACTTAATGATTTTTTCCATTCTTTGCTCTAAACTTTGCAACTCGGACCTTGAAATACAGTCTTCAAAATGCCACTAAAAACTTGCTCGCGTGTTTTCATGGTTAGGTTCAGACTTTCTTGGGATCTGATTTCAGTAATAAAGGCTTTGTTTTATCAGTAAAAATAGTAAGCGTGATAATTGATCGTTTTTGAGCCTAATGATAGCAATACTAAATAAGAATATACTTATAGTATTCCCTTCATCGTGAATGCACAGATGATGTCTATAAAAATGAAATATATAAAGGTTCATTATATATGGATGTAGATAAAAAGTTGTGCACAATTGGACTGACTTATAACACTGGGAATTAGGTGACCTATTTATTCTCTCAGATATTCTATGGGATAGGTCTTCTCTGCGACGCATCCGTTGATCTCCATCAAATATTTGAACAAGGGTGAGCATTTGGCTAAGAAGAATTACTCATTTAGATGCAGTCTGTGCTTGGTGCACAACATGAGATTGAGAGAAGCACAGATTACAGTCCCCCAGTCCCCCTTTTTTTCTGATTTGTCTCTGTGTCCAAGAGTAATTTCACTGTGCAGATATACCTCTGCTGTGATCATATCTCGGAGGGCCTTTTGAGCCCATGAGTATGGCTATAGTGCATTGATTCGAGGAGGGCGAATCTTCCAGGTGGCCCATTTTAAAAGCCAAATTGAAATTTGGCCCATATTTCCATAGGGTTTCCAACAGGCTTGATCATTGGATGCTTTGTCAACAGTTTATCATTGGATGCTTTGTCTTTTTTTTTTTTTTTTTTTTTTTTTTTTTTGATTTGGTAGTTGTTGGCGCATCGGCTTCTGTGGCCATATTGCACCTCCCAAGGTTTTTGCAGTACTTTGATCCAAGCCCGAGGCGGGAATCGAACCCGCGACCTTTGGGTTGCCAGGCAGGTACTTTACCCACTCGGCTAGCCCGGTCGGCGATGCTTTGTCAACAGTTTATCATTTCGCGGTCATACGTTTGAACCTCGCAAAATTAACCACAGCTAATCTTGTGACAAAATGGAAGAAAAATACCGATGTTAAACAAGGCCATCTTTACAGTAAGTGTATTCTTTGCTTTTTGGAAACTGATGTTTTTAAAAGTAACTTTGGTTGAAGTAAACACAGCGACAGATCTCAGAGTGGCATTTGTCAATCGCACAACTCCAGCTGAAAGGCTTCAGTAATGCTAGAAATTGCAGAGGGCTCTTTCAGAGACTTTTCTGACATCAGCTATACGTTTAAATCTACCAAATGGGTCCAATATTGGACTTTGTCTCTCTCTCTCATTTGATCACCAAATACTAAGAGTTTATTGAAAGATATCGAAACGGCAAAGAAGTCTATATTTAAAATGTTTCGTTTCAGAGAATCCTTAACTGCCACGGCAAAACGTTTAAAGAATGGTGTGTCTACTTTAAACTCCTTACTTTAGAGGAACTTTGATACGACTAGGTTTCAATTTTTAAAGAAATTTATTAATAATACGGTCCAATCAAGTAACCTTCTGGCAGTGGATTTTTACGACAATGATTCCAGCCTCCGCATAAACAGGTATCCGACGTAGCTAGATTGAACTTAAGAAGACAAACCTTCAAAGAACCATGGCCATTTAAAATGCATGATGAAAATTAGGCTTGGATAAAACCAAAGCTGATTACATTTGAGGTAGTGAACTTAATATCACGTATAAAATTAATATCACTTGGTCACTGCTCCTTTAGTCTAGGAATTCCATCTCATTTGCCATCTTTTATGTAGCTCAGTCCATTTCGCTTTTTCACTTTGTTGATCGGCAGTTGGATCATAGGTCAAATCAGAAAAAGTTAGAGGATATTCGTTACGAATTTTGTACGTGGGATATAGATCCAGAACTAATAAGCCTGCAATAGCTTGTAAAGATGCAGTTGAAACTGTTCCAGTTTTCAGAAGAGCTATTAAAAAGCTCCGTTGGACACTGTTAGCTTGGTTTGAACTGTAATAAGTTTTTGGTTCTGTGAAACCATGTGCTGGCTGCATATCCGATCTGAATAAAAATTGTAATACAGAATTCTGAGAGTTCCTTTTAAATCCCAATCCTGCCGAGAGATTTCGAAGAACATGTAATTTTTAAGTTTTTTAAGAAAGCTTCTGGATATATTATGATTAGAATTTTTCATCCAAATTTATCCCAAGAGTCTTATGAGTGGTAACAAAGTGGCAAAGATACTCCATTAAACTTAAAACCTGGAGATCTATTGTAGTCTAGTTTTTGGAGCAATATGGCCTTAGTTGCTAATGCTCCTAAAAACCAAATAACAACAACGTAGTCTAGTTTACCGTGAAATATCATCTTAGTTTTAGATGGTAACACCCTTAATTTATTTTTCAGGGTCCAATCCAGCAAGTTATCGAGTACAAAGCTAGCTCGTTGTTCCAATTGGCATCTGGAGTTATCATGTACTAAGATGAAGAGATCGTCGGCAAAGCAATCATTTGCACATCGGCCATGTCAGACGTAGAAGATAGCCAATCATCGAGTACGAGGTTCCGCACAAGACACCAAGGATTGAACCTCGGGGACATCCTCGAGAAACGGCTTTAGATACAGGCTGCTGTTTGATTTGGATGAAGACAGTATGTTCAGCAAAGTAACTCTCGAACAGAAAAAAGAGAGATTTAGAACAACAAGCAGTTCTAAGGCGCCGTAGGACAATCCTCTCCTACCGAGCATTGTCGAAGGCGCCTTCGAAATCAATAAAAATTGCCGGTGTATATTTGTGGGTAGAGCTATCAGTTACCTTTTTCAATTCAAAGGCGCATCTTCACTTCTACAACCGCGCTTAAAGCCATACTGAAGAGAAGAGCATAGATTATTTTCCAAAACTTGATTACATCTGTATGCCATGAGTTTTTCTAATAACTTGCCTAAATCCGATAATAAGATGATAGGCCTGTATGATTTAGGATCACTTGGGGGTTTATCTGGTTTTGGGATTATTTTAATGAGAGCAGACTTCCAAATAACAGGACAATTCTCAGTTTCAAGACATTATTGAAGAGTTTCAAAAGATGTTTTGGCCTAATAGAGAAGAATGTTTTTATGAAAATGTTTCCAGTAGATCAGTACCTGGGCATTTGTTATTACTCATAGCAGAAACAGCATTTTAAGCTGTTCCATATAAAACAAAGGAGTAGAAATGGCCGAATCATATTACTTATTATCTTTCCTTGTCCCAGAATGGTAGGCAGAATCAAGAGTTATGTCATCGTTGGGAAAAATCTCAAGTATTGATTGACAGTTTGTAAAGAGTTCAGAGTTTCAGCATTAGTAGAGGCATTTGATGCAAGAAAGCAAGCTTATGCAGCATCAGCAAAAAAAAAAAAAAAAACCTTCCACTTCACCCCTCCATTCGTTCAAAATACCTGTCCAGCTGAGCCTTAAACTTATTTAGGCTATTAAGTGATTATTCTGAGCAACAGGAAGAATCCCATCAGCATTGAGCATGCTCAAACCATTCAAGGCTTTATACACCTCTATCAGATCACCTCGCTGGTGCCTACTCTCCAGACACTGTAATTTGCAAAACTTAAGCCTTTCTTCGTAAGAACAACCCTTTGTTCCATTCACTAATCTTGTTGCCCTTCTCTGTACTCGTTCCAGCAGCTCTACATCCTTCTTGAAATGAGGCCTCCAAACCTGTATACAGTATCTAGGTGTGGCCTGACCATTGCCTTATACAAGGGAATAATCACCTCCTTATCCCTGCTAGAAAAATTCCGATATATCATTGACAATATACCATGAGCTACCCTTGCAGCCCGTCTGCACTGCTCAGAGAACTTCATATCTGCCTGCGCAACCACCCCCAGGTCCCTTTCATTCTCTACCACTGTCAGTGTAGTACCACAGAGTTGATACGTTGCTCTGGCGTTGTTGTTTCCCATATGTAGTACTTTTACATTTGTCAATGCTAAACTTCATTTGCCACCTCTCAGCCCATCTGCTCAACCTTTCCAGATCCTGTTGCAGCAGCATAGTGTCAGTAGTGTCCTTGACAACCCTGCCAACCTTCGTATCGTCTGCAAACTTGGACATTAAGCTTGATATACCATCATCAATATTATTTATAAATACAGAAAACAATAATGGACCCAATACTGAACCCTGAGGGACTCCACTAATAACATTAGTCCACGATGAGCAGTGTCCATTGATTACCACTCTCTGTCGTCTCCCCCTCAGCCACCCCTTTATCCACAGCAGCAATTTGCCTCCAATGCCACACTGCTCCAATTTGTGCAGCAGTCTTCCATGTGCAACAGTATCAAAAGCCTTTCTAAGATCCAAGTATATAATATCAAAATTATTCCCTGCATCCAGTTCCTTTGTGACTGCATCATAGTATCCAATCAAATTGGTCAGGCAAGACTTCCCCTTAACAAAACCATGCTGTGTCTGAGCTATAACTGAAGTCTTGTCTAAATGATCCTGCAGTGCTTCTTTAACCAGTGCCTCCATTAATAATCCCTGGAACATAAGGTAAACTCACAGGTCTATGATGACTTGTGTCAGCCATTGATCCTCCTTCGTGAATTGGGGTCACATTTGCAAATCTGCAGTCTGTGGGTACCTCCCCTGAGTCCAGGGAAGCTCTCATAATTATAGATAAGGATTTGCTTACTTCCTTTACTGCCTCCTTTAATATAACTGGATAGATCCCATCCACCCCAGGTGCCTTTCTTGTCTTTATCTTCAACAATTTCTCCTCCAATTTACTCTCAGTTATTACAAGACTCTCTAGCTTACTGCCAGAGTTGAATACACCTCTGGCATTCCCCCTCGCTGAATAACTCCTCGTGTGTGAATGTCGATGCAAAATATTCATTTAGTTTGTTAGCTACCTGAGCAGGATCATCAACAGTTGACCCATCGATATCAAGTGGACCAATCTGATTCATCCCTTTCCTTCTAGCGTTTACATAAGTAAAGAACTCTTTGCTGTTTTTCTTTGCATCCCTTGCCAATGATTTCTCGTAATCTACCTTCGCCTGCCTAACCTCCTTTTGTAACTTGGTTACAGATCAACTTGTATCTATCATAAGCTTCTGTGTCACGTGTTAATTTGTATGTATCCCATGCATTTTTCTTCTCTGCCATATGCCTCATTAGTTCATCTGACATCCATTTTGGCCTAAACCTTGAACAATATTTCTTAGTTGGTATGTAAAGCCTAGTAGCTTCCAAGATAAGTTCTTTGAATGCTTCCCATTTTGAATTTGCTGTTGGTAACATCATCAGTTGGTCCCACTGTATAGAATTTAAATACTGTCTCAGACCATCGTAGTCGCCTTTACGAAAGCAATAACCCTTCCCTTTACCCCTAATGGTAGTTACCTCTTTGAGTAAATCCCACTTCAGCAGACTGTGATCACTGCCACCTAGTGGTTCATTTACCTGCAGATTCTTAATGCATGAAGAATCACTACTGATAATCAGATCAAGAGTATTGCTCCCTCTTGTTGCCTCCCGAACATGCTGATGTAGAAAACAATCATCCAATAAATCCACAAAAGCCCTGCTAGTGTGTGAGTGACCAGCCCCCAAATTCCAGTCAATATCTGGGAAATTAAAATCCCCCATTATAAGACTCTCTGATTTACTGGCCCACTCTATTTCCCTGTACAGTATCTTATTATACTCATCAGAGTCATTAGGCCTATAGCACACTCCTACTCTCAATTTTGATCTCCCAATGCTTATGTCACACCAAACTGACTCGACACTGCACTGTCCAGCGATGTCGACTGGCTTCACTTCCTTGGATTTTATGTGTTTCTTAACTAATAGCATAACCCCTCCCCCCTTCCTATCCTGTATATCCTTTTTGTAGACGTTGTACTCCCCAAATTCCACTTCTGCATCCCTTATATCTGTGTGACACCACGTCTCTGATATCCCAACTATATCTGCCTTTGATGTTTTGAGCAATACCTCAAATTCATCAAATTTATTTACCAAACTCCTAGCATTGGTGTACACGCAAGTATACCTGCACCTGTTTCTATTCTTAGCTACCCTAACACAACCCATGTGTTTACTTGTACCGCAATGGCTCCCAGCAGTCTCTGAAATACCATGCATCTTGTTTTTCAGGCTTCTGCTCATTCTAATAGAAGCAGTGCAAGAATCATCACTTTTGCCTATGCCTGCGGCCACTGTTAATCTATTAGTCTTTATCTACCCCCAAGCTAGCAGTTTTCGGACCCACCTAACACACTGCCTCGATAGCATCAGCAAACATTCTTGCACCCTTTCTATTTAAGTGTATCCCATCCCTGTAGAAGCAATCTCTCCTGTTAACAAGTACAGTCTAGGCTGAAAAAATTCTACCCCTTGAGCCTTGCACAATCTTTCCAGGGCCGAATTGATCGACAAGGCTCTCATCATATATTCCCTCCTATCGTGCCTGGGCAGAATTGCAGACACTTTCAATTTGAACCCTCCATCACGGCTTTTTTTCAACAGTGACCTGTACTTGTTTAGTAATTCTGCCGGTCTCCTACTCTTAATATCATTAGTACCAAGGTGTACAATATATCACCTTTTGTGCCCTTAAAAGATTATATCCGCTCTACAACGTCATCAACCTTTGCCCCTGGCAGACATACCCTGGTCCTGTTCCACCTATCCTTTTTACAAAGGATGTTCCCCGTGTCCCTGACAATAGTCTCCAACAACTACTAGTTCCTGAGGGACCAGCGCATTCTGCTTTGGGGGTTGCCGCTGTGTTGCGTGATGACCAAGTGCAAGCTCTGGCGTTGATGTGGGCAGCTGAGAGCTTGATGGGCCCCTCAATTTATTTCCTTCGAGGGCATCCACTCTGTCCTTCAAGCTCTCATATAGGCCCATAACAACACTGAGTTGTCTTCTGATTTCGTTACACTCCTTGCATTGCGCGCACACAAAGACATCCCCCATGGCAATATCATGTTCCGTTCCAGAAAGTTCGGCAAACATTTCACAAGTTGCACATTTTTTTTTTTTTAGGCTGTGATGCGTGGGAGAATCGCCCCCCCTCAGTTCTCCCCCGAGTCACAGCACTCCTGCCACTTTGTATTTGATTGACAGTTTGTAAGAGTTCAGAATTTGAGTATTATTTGAGATTATTGTATTAAAGTTATCACCAGGAGTTGAATTGCCTTTACTGATTTTATATATCTTGATTTCCAGTTGTGGACAAAATTCTGCCAAGATTTGACATTACAGTATTATTTATTGCTTTAGAATATTTCCTCTTCTCATTTTTTAAATTTAAGTGCAACCTATTGACCACAAGTAAAGGCTGTCTATTACGTTTTACTTTGTGATAAAGGCGCCTAGCATGATGAACCTTGAGACGTTGAATCGCTAGCTTATTCTTCCATCATGGGGTACGTATTTTTAAGGAAAACTTTCCTTTTGGTAGATTTTGTGATAGCTGTAAACATAGTGTGTTTAACAAAATGTGCCGATTAATTATCATCAAGATGGTTCACAGTGTTCAGAAGGAAGATCTTTAAAAATTGATTTATCAAAGTGTTCTTAAATTATATTACGTAGGGAAAATCTGATGAAATCATTGGGTGGAGCTGTAGTAGTTTTATTTATTTATTTATTTATTAAATCAGTTTATTTCCCAAGAAACCTTGGGTCACCCTGGGACGGCTCTGTGCCAGAAGGGTGTGAATATTTACACACTAAGGTGCGAGGAACACAATGTACAATAAACAAGAGTACATGCGTGCTCGACCCGAGATATTTACAGGATTAAATATACAATAATATACAAGATATACAGTAATAAAAAAAAAAAAAAAAACAAAACAGTCTGTCATATCCAGAGCAGGTGATTATTATAATTTCATAATCTGGTAGCAGTTCTTGAGGATTTCCTTCCTGTAGGGCTTGTCTTCACAGAACCTATCAGGGTGGATCCTAAATTTATTGAAGATCCGAAGACAATTCGCTGGAAACATGTTCCTCAGGGAATCAATGTTTGACAGCATAAGACGTAGAGGGACACAGGAGTCGGGGTGCTCCCCCCTTGCCCTCCTCGGGCCAGAGATTAATGTGGATACCGATGGAGCATCAATTCGCCTCGTTAGAAGCCGTGCGAGCGTGAAGACATTTTTTGTCATGATGATATGTCTCCAGGGAGTGGTGCCTAGATTTGCTTGTAGGATAGATCTGGAGATAGTTAGGGGGTGGCCTACCACCCTGTTCATCCATCTAAGCAACCAGTACTCTAAACTGAGATACTTCTGAAGGTATGAGGCAGGGGCAGATGACCAAATTTCTGAAGCATAGAGAGGAATCGGCGAAATACACCTCAGGATGTGCCGAACAAGCAGCGCTGGCTGATACACACCAACGAGTTCTTGACGCACTGCCCAAAGAGCAGCGTACGTCTTCTGCCTCATTCTGGCAAAGTGAGGCTGAAAAGTGAGTCCAACATCCCAGGTGAGGCCAAGATCAGTATGAGAGGTCACCTTTTGCACCGGTTCCCCACTAACAAAGATTTGGATATCATTTTTGACTTTCTTCTTGGTTATCGTCAGTTGCGCTGATTTGGAAGGGCTCAGATGCAGCCCAATTGTGGCAAGATAACTTTCCAAGCTTAATATCTGCCTAGAAGCTTGTTCGTTGATATGTTGAATCTGATGACTATGATCTGAGCTCATGTAGAACTTCAGATCGTCGGCATAAGAGACAAAGTTCGGATTCTGAGCAAGGAAAGGTTCCAAAACTGCTGCAAACAGGATAGCTGACAGTACACTTCCTTGTGGAATGCCTCTTGAGACGTCAATAGTTACTTGAAAGTCATTGTGGGTCACAGACAGATGTCTAGGAAGTAAAATAGACTTCAAAATTTGAAGTAAAGTATCTGCCAGTCCGAAGTAGTGTTTCAGAATGGTAAAAAGAGCTGGGAGGTGTATTCTGTCATAAGCCGATTTTATGTCGAGGAATATGATATCAATCTGTGATTTGTTGTTGAGGGTGCGCTGAATTCTGAACAGGGTATCAAGAAGATTGGTAGTTGTCGATCTCCTTTGTAGAACGGTATGCAGGTACTCGGGCCTGTGTGCAAAGCAATGCTGGGCAATTGTTGGCTGAATTACTTTTTCAAAAATTTTGAGTAAAGAACAACTGATGGATATTGGTCGCAGATCTTTAGGAGATTTGGGTTTCTTGATCTTTGGAATGGGCTTAACATGGTAGGTTTTCCAAATTGAAGGAACTATTCCAGATTGCAGAATTTGTCGGAAAAGGTGAAGGAGAAGGTCGATTATATATGGGCTGCAAATTTTGATAATAAAGAGTGGGAAACCGTCTGGACCTACAGTGGCTTTGTTGGGTAGCTTATTGATGACATCGATTAGGGTTTCTCTAGTTATTTCTATTTCAGACAGGTGTGCCCTAGGTAACCAGTCCTCCTGAGAGAGAGAGGAATCAGAGTCAGGAAAATCTGCCTGCAGTATGTTGAACTGTGCCCATTCCTGGACAAGCTTTTTGTCAATGGCTAGATGATGATGATGTGAAAGGATCCTTCTGCCACTCTTCAACCTATTGAGAACCGCTTCGTTAAGGACCTGCCTTTTCTTTTTCAAGAAGCAAGCTCTTTCTTTCTTAAAGATGGAACGGTCTGAGGGAAGTTGAGTTTTCTGCCATTTCCTGTAGGCCTTCTGCTTCTTGATGAAAGCCATCTTAGTTTCCTTATTGAAACCCCGATTCGACCTGTTAACAATCCTGGTGATTCTGGCTGCACCATGTAGTGCAATTAACTTCAGTTGTTCCGACAAGAGCATAACGGCATCCTCCAACGGCTCAGAATAGAGACGCTCCCAGTCAAACCCAATCAAGCGTTGGAGAATGATCTCTGGCTTCAGATATTTGGTAGAGAAGGCTATCCTAGGCAATTCAGCAGAGTACTCGTCAGGTAACCCAAGGGAGTTGCTCGGTAAGGATAGTTTACATGCAATTGGCGAGTGATCAGATTGGAATCGAAAGTTGCTAGGTAGGAGTTTGATATCTTGCAAGTTGTGGAAGGTTAGGTCCAGCGCTTGACACGCTCTAGTTGGTTGCGTCACTAACCGTGTAAGGTTGAAGGCACGAAGAGTGACCTCAAGGCCCTCAAGTGCATTCCCATGCCTGGGCAGTGGCAAGTTAAAATCGCCTGCTACAACAGTTGGAATTTTAGGCACTAAGTTGGTTGCTAACCACGTGAGCAGCTCAGCTCTAGAGTTTTCATTGTGGTCTGGAGGAAGGTAAACCAGGCAGCATTGGATTTGAAGAAGAGGACTCCTCAGCGTCAGGGAGACTGCCTCAAAGTTGTTAGACTGGCTCACTCGTGTCCGTATTGGCTGGAATCGATCGTTGAACAGGATTTCAACACCTCCGCCTCGCCCGTTAATCCTGTGATTCCCAATGTGTTGGTAAGGGGTGTTAAAATGGGCAAGATCAAGCTGTCTATCCGCCGTTAACCATGTTTCTGTAAGGCAGATGACATCAAACTCATTAAGCAATAGGAGGGTCTGAAGACAATGAAGCTTGTTTTTTAGGCTGCGTACATTCTGCATAAACCAAAGAATTTCTCCTTCGTGTGAACCTGGTAGCAAGTCATCCTTTTGTAGCTATGGTTGTTTATCTCGCCTGGATCCGCTGTAAGCGATCGATCTACTCCTCTCTTGGAACGGCTTTATAAGGGTGCCTACCGGCCAGCAGCTAGAATCCAAGACGATATGCTTTGCATTCGCAGGGCAGGAGATGATAAAGGAAGAATAGGTCGGGTGTCTAGTTTTGATAGCTTTTGCATCTAAGTTGATCCCATGTTCTTGGGCAAAGAGTGCCCTGATATTTTCCGCTTTTGTTGCTGGTTCCAGTCTGGAAACAAAAATTCTCTCTCGGGTCTGGACAGCAGAAATATTATATATTTCCTCAAGTCTCCGCGACAGCGGGACCGAGGTAGGTTCAGTAGGAACCGACATATTAGGCTCCTCGCATGGAACTCTGTTACCTTGTGTTTTCACAGTCAAAACACTTTGAGGGCAAGCCATTTGTGGGTTATGCCTGGGAAATTGCGCATGATGGTTAAATTGATCAGAGAGACAGAAAGCATCTGCTTGCGCATAGATCCGCTCCTCCCTGTTTAGGCGTGGGGTTTTTTTCATCTCCATCCTGTTGTAACAGTGATGAGCCTGGCCACCAGGTTTCTCCTGACGTCTTTTGCAAGGTTGGTGCAGATTAGATTCACCAGGAATCACACACTTGTCCTGGATAAAAGGTCTGTCAGCCTCGAAGGTCGGATCGCGCTGATGGAGAGCGGTGTAAGGGGGATGAGTACCCATAGGGTTCAACATCACGGCCGGGGCTACGATCTGTTCAGTTGTTCTGTCTGCAAAAAGAGGCGAACTTTGCAGATTTTGGAGATCTCTTGTTCTTTGCTGGACGCGCTCAGTTTGAGTTGGAGGTCTTGGAAGTGCATCATCTGCATCCTGTGAATGCTCCTGAGGTTCCAGATGGTCCATCACTGTCGTCTGACTAGAGGGAAAACAGCATTCACTTATAAAGATTTTGAGATCCCTGAGTTGTTCATTCATTACGAGCACTTGGTCGAGAATTTCCGTATTTTGGGTTCTGAGTTTTCTATTTTCGTCATTAAGAAAGGCAAGAGAGTCGATTATTGGGGACAGAATCTCCCCGAAAGTGATCTTAAATCTTTCAGGGAGGGCATTGAGTATGGACGTGTTGTCCCTTAGAGCGCTTTTAATTGACAAACTATCGAAGGGGCTATTAACTTGCAAGTCCTTTGCGGAGGCGGCAGGAGCGGTATCAAACTCACTATCCGAAGAAGCAACGTCTTTCCCAAAGCATGAGTTTGAATCTCCAAGTGTTCTCAACGCAGATGACACAATACTACCATCAATCGAACTGTGCACATCAAGAAGGCCAGGGGGGTTGGATGGGGTTTCTTCTGCAAGAGTGATAGTGGATATCTCTTCCTTCGAAGTGTCCGCACTTTTTGGTTTACTTGCGCAAAGGTGGCAGGTCCATTTTCTTCTCCGTTATTTGTTCAGCCTTTTAGCTTTAGGTGGTTGGCAATCACGACAGAAGATTCTACGACACGTAACACAAAGTAATGCCGGAGCCTCGGGTTTGAACCCACATTCGGCACAGGACTTTTGCTGAACGCCCGTTCTATCCTTCATTGTATACAGCTGAATTATAATCGAAGGATCTGAGCTGAAAAAGGGGGCGGATGGCACGTCGAGAAAGGCAGTAATCGGGTGGGTGAAAAGCAGGGAGCAACAAAGTCTTGCTGCAATTGGGCAGCTTACTAGCTTGAAGTGTAGGCTAAATTCCGGAGATGCACAAATTAAGTAAGTTTTGAAAGAGCAGCTGGGCCATCTGAGACCTGTTGATGAGTGGGTCTGGCAAAAGTGGTCATCTTATCGAATATTTGATTGCCAGACAGAAGTAGACAAAAATAATCAGAGTTAAGTTTGCTGAGTTCCTTCTAACTCGCTGTCAACATGCAATCTCTTAAGCTAAACAGATGCATAAGTAGGTCAGAGTTATAAAAGTCGCACCTTACAAGCGGTCAACTGCCGGAGAGCTCCCACCGCAGAGGAACTGCTTGACCTTGTGATATAGCCCGAAGCGGACAGTGGTCAGCCAGCAGAGTAAGCCTACAGAAGTGAAGTTTGAATTCAGGCCTCGGAGACAAGCAACGCTGGCAAATGTGAATATACGGATAGAAACATATCATGCAAAAACATAATTACCTAGAATGTTAGAGTAATGATTTTCCACAGGATGCACAGTATTACCACTAGGCAGGTCACTAAACAAAAAACTAGTATAACTCGCGAAATAAATACATGTAATCACTGTAAACTTGAGGAGCACAAGAATAGGCAGTCTGTATAGCTACGCGCACGCGCACTGACTTTTTTCAAGAAAGAACATAGGTCAAAAGATATAAGTCGATGATCGAAAACTGTCCAAGCTGTGTATGGTAGACAGGTATGGTCATTCCTTTCAGAAATTAGAGAGGAGATATTGCTAGTTTCCAGAGTGACATCGATGTTACACTGCTCCAGCCTTCTACAATAGACAGAAGGCTTGTTTTGGAGATTAAGGACATGTAATTGATGTGCAAAAGCCAGTTGCCTGGCTCCTTGTTTTTTTTTTTTTTTTTTTTTTCTGTTGATTATGACCTTTTCTAGAGGCTCCGATGACAAAAAATCATTGCGTCTTAAGTTTAACTACTTTAAAGGGTGGGTCCTTTTTCTTTGAGTTTTTATTATATTAATCCAGTTGTCAGGGCCGTATAACCTTTTCTATAACTCCAAATCGGCGTCATTGCACGTAGGAGTGACCAGAAACCATGAATACATCAATTGTATTGACAGCCATAGACGGGTTGTTGCACAACTTCAGTAAATTAAGTGCAACCTTTGTATTGCAGTTTTGCCCCCCGCGAACATCACAACTAAGGACTTGTTCCACATTTTCACTGAATATTTATTGGCTTGAAGGGACTTAGTACACCTGTAGCCAGACTTGAAGAAAAATTGGAATTTGTTCACTATACTTCTGACCCACTCATTTAATCTATTAATAAATTATAGAACAGGTTATTCTGATAGCTCAATGTCTTTTACAAAATAGGATGAAAAAATTGAATGTCGCTGCCCTATGCAGTTTCTAAAAATTTGATTTTTTTTTACTTTGGGAGGTGGAAGAATGAATATCCAGCAAATTGAGCATTGAATAATAATCAGACTTTTGACAATGCTAAAGATATCCATGAAAGATTGACTAGAGTTTTTGGGGAAGTATTAACAAGTTATGTTACCGTTGCAAGATGGATTTTACCATCTTGCAACGGTAGCATAAATGGGTGACACAGTAATTCAAAAGAGGGCGGGAATCAGTTGAGGATGATTCAAAGTCTGGTCAGCCAACTTAAGCAATCAATTCGGAAAAATTTCTATCAACATGAATTTTTTTCTGAATTCAGACACAGGAATTCAGAAGAATTCATATGTCTGAACTTGAAAAAGTATTTAACATTTCCCATGAAAGCATTTTAACAACACATGATCATTTCGGATTGTCCAAAGTTTTTGCAAGATGGGTCCCAGAAATACTTACATTCATGATATCCATCAGAGGATGGAGTTATCATAAGAGAACTTAAAACTAATTCTTGCTAATCCATAACTTTTTTTTTATCCCGTTTGGTTACTTAAGATGAAACTTGGCTACATTTTTATGATCCTGAATCCAAGTTAGAAAGCCTGCGACAAAAGAATAGGGTATCATAAACCCCAAAAATATTTCGAACCGAATCATCAGCTGGAAAAGTGTTGATCTCAATTTTCTGGGACATAAACGGATTGTTGTTAATTGCTTACCTTACACACCTAAAAGCATGATAACAGAAGAATGTTATGCCAGAGGCAAAGCTGCAATTCAGGAAAATGGACGAAGAAAATCGAATCATCGTACTTTGCTTCTCCATGACAAGGCACCTGCGCACAAAGCTCTGGTTGCACAGGCTAAAATTCATCACGTGGATTTGAACAATAAAATAATTCCCCTTATGGTACAGATCTAGCCCCAAGTGACTATTATTTCAGAATAATTGTTTAGAAACCTCAAAATTCTCATCTCGTACTCGTAGAACTCGTTTCAGAGATGACGAAGAGTTAAAAGCAGCTGTGGAAACCTGGTTTAATGCTCAACCTGAAGTACAATAAGTGTATTGAACTTCTGGATTTTGTTTTGTTTTTTACTTCGTTCTCAGAACTTTTTTTGACCACTTCTTGTAGAGCTGCGTGTTGTTAGATATTTTGATATCGCATTATACTATATGGTTTCCAAACATCAGAAACTTTTTTTTACTTTTTACCAAGGTTTTAAAGATCCACACATAAAATAAAAAAGGAATACTCAAAGTAAAAATTGAAATAAAGTTTAAATTAACGGAATATTCGAATGGATACCTTTTTTAATATTTATATTTTCACTTAAAATTGAAAATATGAAATTTTAAAAGTAATTTCAATCAAATACTGTAATTTAAAATTAAGAATTTTAAATCAGTATCAATTATATGGTATCTTAAATTATTTTAGGATCATTATTAGTTCATTTGGTGCTCGAGTTTGCATGGTTTTCTTGTATTATGTGTTTCGCGATTTAAAAACTTGAAATAACTCTTTGGAGGAGATGGGAGAGGAGTGGCTTCAGCCTCGATTGAAGAGATCTTTAAAAATGTCTTCAGTGTCCAACGAGATTTGAACTCTCCGTACCAAGTGGAGACTCCACCATACTGTCACGGAGAACTTCCAGCAGTTAAGTTTGGACCAACTTCATATAATCGATATGGAAACGCTGGCAAAACTATCTCACACGTTACTCTTTGTGAATCCACTTAATGTCAGAACATTCAATTCCTAAAACCCATTCGCTTAATGATGAATAAAATACTACTCGATGATAATCTTTTTTTCTTTCAGAATATTCTCCAACTCGCATAACTAATTCACAGAAGCTAATTGAGCTCTAGTTTGCTTTTCAAGAAGGTGTATTGCATTGGGCAACTATCGAAGTTATTTACTAGTATTTAACTTATAAATTGCGTATTAATATTTAACCGTATTAAAGTAAATATTTATTCTAAATTCTAGAAAGTTTGACGCAATGTTTGAATTTGTACGCTGGTGTGCTTCACTTCCCCATAATCGGCCTTGTCAATCAAAGGAAAGATTTCCTGACACGTTGATTCGGATTGATGAAGAAAAGTCCTTCTTAGCCCCGAATTTGCTTTTCAGATGAGCAACGCTTCCAGCACGCGGAAAACCGAATCTTCATACCTGTCAAACACGGTTAGCAGGAAAGGGAAGAAGGGGGAAGAGCTCTCGTGCAACGAATAACCATAACTGAAATTTTCCTAACTGTTCGCACGTTGTTTTCTGATTTGATATCGTTCGAATTGGCTCAGATGGATTAATTTCTGATCCATACGATTTATCGAACCCTCCACTTTACCCTTTTATGTAGGGTTTTCTTTTTTATTAAAACTTATTAGCCAAGTTTTTATTTTTAAAGTGTTCAGTTTCTGTTGTTTCTTTTTTTGTTCTGGAAGTCAAATTCCATACCACTCGAGGATTACCATTCAGGTAATTCTTTTGCAATGTCTGTGCACTTTAGTTCCTGTATCCAGTGAGCTTTTATAGTTTTTGCGTGTTATTTCTCTGCGTATTATTTCTTTTTGTGGGGAACTTCAATGACCGCAAAGTGAATGTCAGTTGTTAGCAATTTGGAAAGATCTGGAACTCGACATTCTGAGTTTCAATTGTCTTGTGCATAAGTTGGGGAACTTTGGCACTGGGGAAGGGTTGGTACAGTTGATAAAGGGATGGTTAACTTGTAGAAGATTAGAGTAAATAAAAAGGAGCAATGTTCCGAACGGACCAAGTTGGATCTCTCAGGATTCTGTTTAAGGGCCCATGCTTATAATTTTCATTAATGATAAAAGTATTACAAGTCTCGTGTCAACATTTTCTTTCAGTTAAAGAAACTAGGAAAAACTGCTGTTGGAAAAAGTTTTTAACGCCGGCAACCTAGATAATGGTTCTACAATACGACTTCAATTATACAACTGGTCTAAAAAATGGGAATTCAAATCTTTAAAGCTGGTAAATGAAATGTTTTGCATCTTTGTCGGACTTTATTACTTGGGGTACTGTCACTGATATATAGGTAATTATTTCACTGTACAAATGAATTATCAGATCACATCTTAAGTATCGTATAATGGATTCTTCATCTGAGGACAGTTATCGGCTTGCTTGAAAGTGTAAAGAGGGCGTGGGGATCAACACTACGTGTGGATGTAAAGATGTATATTCTTTCTAGTTCTTCAGGCGACAGAATTCTGTGTCTCTGTGGACAGTAACTGAAGGATGTTTAAAAACTTTCATTGCAAACAAGTGGACATACAGTACTCCTAATTTTCAAATGTCCACTTGTTTGCATTTTGCTTAGTTAAATAATAATCAACCAGAATTATAACATATCGTCCAGGCTTTACAGTCTGAGAGCTTTTGTTGATTTAAAGGTTTTAGATAAATATTTGAAAAACGTAGATGCAAAATTAAGGGAAATATTTTTTTGTTTGTTTATTATTTTTGGCTGCAGATGCTTTGCTTCCTTGCATCATAATTGCATGGAATACCAGTCCATCCATGCTCTTACTGTTAACTTTGAACCATTTCCAAGCGAAAGTTGCGTTGGGTTGGAGCATTGCCTTGCTGAAATCTTCAGGTCTCTTCTAAGGATTCAGTAAACAGAATGAGCCGCTGATGAGAAGCTATTGATAAGGAGCTCCATTCTTGCTGAACTGGTGTTCGAACTGGAGATCTATTCATTACGGCAGAATCCTCCTCCAAGCAATCACAACCCACCTTGTTGGCGCTTTGAAACTGTCCCTTCATCCTTGTGAATAACATGCTAGTAGCATTTCGAACCATCTATCCTATCGAGGCAGAACTGTTGTCCTCTTCTCTCTCCATATTATCTGCTTCTATTGTCCAGTTCATGTCATGAATATACCCAATGAATTTTCTTCTCAGTTTGGTGCTTTAGGTAGTGCTGTTAGCAGATGTCAAGTTCAGCTGCTACTTGTATACTCACTGTACAGTTGCTTATCCATCGCAATAGCATTTTTTTGATGGGGCGTCAGTTCTGGTAGACGACAATATAATGGCCATATGTTCCTTCGGCATTAATATAGTTTTCTACTGCATGATGAGAACAACTTGTATTGCGATAACCCTCGTGGAATGTTTTACTTTGCAAAGTTCCTGACTCTTTAAGAACAGATGGGATGTAAAAATCCGCTGTACTTTCCCTTGGGATTTGGGAACATTGAACCATATTCACTATTCGTGTGTCAATATGTATAAATTCAACTTTGTTCACGCTCGAAGCGAGATCAACAGAATATTGATCTTGCTTCTAGCCATGTGGACCAGATAGGCCAAGACGTTGAGCTTAATATCAAGTTTCTGGGAGGGGAAAAAAAACGCCATCGGCTACATTATGAGAAAAGACCCAATAAATTCCTTTCTTCATTTACAGGATTCGAACTCTGGCCTTTTTTCATCAGTTATGGAAGGAAGATGATTACAACCACAGTGCTGCCCGCGAGGTACAATCACTGATTAAGCTGATGCTTAATAAGCTTGGCTTCCCTGCATAGATTTGCCTTTATGAATACTAAGAGTCGATCATTGGACTACATGATCAAAGTATGGGTAACTCGCTTATAAAAACACATTCAGAGTAGCTGAAAATCATGCCGTTATATGGGACATCGTGTAATCATTGAATTTATTTTTTATACTACAAGTTGTAATAGTAATTTTATTCTTTTTGTACGTGAGGCTTTCCCATCCTCACTTGCTCTCGGTGGTAACTTCCCTATAAAGTGTTAAGTGTTCTCTAGTATCGTGGAACTGTGTGCTGATTTCCACCAACTGTTCAGTTAACAGGATTTCACTGCAAATTAAATCTCGAGCAGCAGTTGCCGCGCACGAACAGCTGTTCACAGTACTCGCTCTGAGAGTACACACTTTTATGGTCCTTTTTTCAATACGCTCTCTCTCTCTTAGGAGAATCGTTATAGGGAAATGCTCTTTCAAACTTCTGATCGCCTTTTGGCCCATCGGCTAAAGGCTGCTTGTGGTATTTGGAGGAAGATAAATGAGCCTAATATTTCTTAAATTTCCTTTCTGTTGTGTAAAAACAAGCGGTACAGTTATCGATCACAAGAAGAATCTTTCTATTTTGGGGAATTTAGCTCAAGAGCCCAACTTATGACTTCGAAGCTAAATTGCTGGTTAAAATAAAGTCGAACATCCATGGTTTTTTGCTTAAGTAGCCGTATCAGGTATACATGGTTTAAAATTGTTAATGTATCTTGAATTATTAATTTCGATGGCTGTTAACTCCAGTGTCTTACTCCCATCCATATTTGCATAAACAAAAACAAACTCCTATCCTGTTTCTATACAGCACTTACCCCGCATTTTTCGTCAGAAAATCCCAGATGAATTTCGCCAGTAAATCCCAGATGACTGATATCTTATAAAATATTGTTTTCATTTAGAAATACTGCGGTTCTATTAAAATATTCAAATTTAAGATAATTTGTTCTAAATATAAATTTGGATTTCCATTGGTTTTTGTTTCAGGGTAGATTTGATGTTATTAAGATTTGCTAATAGGTCTTCGCAGATTCATGGGTCCTCTCTGTGGGACCATTGTAGCCCAATATCCACCTGAAATGTAAATTATGTCGTTTCCAGTGTAGTTCGACCCTTATTTTCCATTGATTCCAATAATTTCTCTCGTATCTACCGGCACCTTCAAGAGCTTAGTTGTCTTTCGATCTATTCTTCGTACCTGAAGTACAGTCTGAATTCGACGTGCGGTATATTCAACTAATGCCAAAATGTATATGGTATAATTTTAAGCCATTTCTATGACAATAACCCCTCTACTTCTTTTAGTAATGAGAGGCAACAGGCTGCAAGCACCTACATACCAAGTTAAAATGTATCCTCAGAGATATTCAACGGGATTCGGATTGGAGAAGGTGGAAGGGAAAGTGACTGAATTCATTCATCCGTTCTCCGAATCCCTGATTTTCTCGTGGATAGCCCAGTTGGTAGAATCGCAGTCCTCCTGACACCGGGTAGAAAAGACCCGAGTTCGAGTCCCGTCAGTGACGTAAGAAATTTTTTGGGCCTTTTTCACAACGTGGCTGAGTTATAGTCGGTTTCAGGCGAGATTAGCATGGTTTTCTCCAGGAAACTCGCGTTTTTCGTCCAGCAAACTGAAAATCGACCACAGAACACGCAATTTACAGACAGTATATATGGTGAAATTGGCCTTAGTCACTGATGCTTCTAAAACACTGCTACAACAATCCCTGCTTTACATATATATTGCGATGGATACCACATTGAAAAACCTCCACTCTCCTTATTCATCTGATCATGGAGCAAGATCAGATGAATACGGAGAGTCGAGTACAACAGGGAAATTTTTGGGCAATATAATTTGGAATGGAGAATGAGCTACGTGCAAGTGCATCGTCATGATGGAGGAAATCCTTCACCTTCACCATTGTCAAAGAGAAAGTGATGCTGTGTTATAACCTTTCCTTTAATCTAATCGGAACCGCTTTATGATGGGCCTGGTTCACCATCTGACCAATCTGAACAAATTGGTAATTATATCCTGAATGTTGAACGAACCTCTCGTGTCTGTCTTTTTTTTTTTTTTTTTCTTTTTTTTTTTTTTTTGTACTGGTCAAAGTTTGGTAATTTTATACTGGGATGACTGGAAGATTATAGCAGACGCAATTGATGAAATAAGGATCTATTCCCACCCTTCTTTTCAGCTCTTCGCACAGTTCTCGACGGTGAACCCCTTTATCATCATTCAACATCTTGGAAAAATTTTCCTACACTCGATGTATGCCAAGGTTTTGGTCATAGTCGTCTGGCATGATCCAAAGAAAATTCCAAGATCATCAGAAATATCTCTGATGATTAATCGCCGATCAGAATTTTTTTTCATTCATTTTGCCAATTATTTCAGTGCTGATTGAAGGTCGACCTGAACGTTGATCATCTTCAACGTTCAGGCCGACGAATCCATCTCGTCATGTCGTTTCCTGTCACGACTGTGCAATCCTGATTTAACAGAAAGAACGAGAAAAGTTTTGCATTTTTCGAAATGTAATCTTTCTTTCTACATTCTTCAATATATTTATTTATATATATATATATCCCTATATTTAAACAAACAATCATTATTCTCATCAAAGTACATCATAAATGCATAGAACTCATGTAATGATAGAAAAGTGCATGATAATGAATTTGTGTACGGGGTGGTGGGGTACAGGGACTTGATAATTGTATAATGGAGAACTGTGGCAAATGCAGGGAGTTCAGCTCGAGTTTAAGGCAGGTTTTCCACCCACAGCTGGAGGTGCAGAAGCCAGATGCAAAGCAGAAAGTATTGAATGGCTCAGTTCACACAGTTATGATGACAAGTCAGCGGGGGAGCCTCTCTTGACAAGCACATGGCGTCTATAAGCTGCGTTGGTGGAAATAGATGTAGGTCAGCATTGAGCTCTTGGTTTCTGTGAAGCATCTGATTGGGCAGGAAACAGTACGATAAGGCAAGCCTATTGGAATTCGTAATTACCATTGCAGTTGATTTTAGTCGTGAAGGGAGGGGACGGGGGATATGTGCCATGTGATAAAGGCCTTTGAATAGTATCTCAAATAACATTAAGTTCATCAAGATAATCTTTCTCTTGGCATCCCTCAGGGCTCGGTTTTTAACCCCCCTCCTGTTCTTAAATTTCAT
Organism: Mastigoproctus giganteus; assembly: GCF_048544385.1. Classification (NCBI taxonomy): domain Eukaryota; kingdom Metazoa; phylum Arthropoda; class Arachnida; order Uropygi; family Thelyphonidae; genus Mastigoproctus; species Mastigoproctus giganteus. The sequence continues at coordinate 47,637,207 of NC_143580.1, read as the reverse complement.
TAGTGATTTTGACGAAGGTATCTGAGAGAAGCTCTCGCAGTTTGCTGTTGATTTGAAGGTGGAATGGTTGAAACAGGATTGCCCATTGAAACAAATCTATTGCCCTAAGGCATGCAGGCTTTGGATTTGCTACATATTATGAAATTAACAATATCAATAATTACTTTTACGATATAATACAGTTATAAGGATTTTCATACATAGAACATCTCCATATGAACACTTCATATCAACTCTAAATCGAATATATGCTATTAGTCAGCATCAAACTGGGACATCAAAATGCAGAAAAGACCGATTGGTTGAGTCGGTTAAACAATGTCCTGAAAAAGCAATTAGTAAACTTAGTATTTTCGATGAATATAGTTCCTCTACATCCACAAGCAAGGCATTGAATTAGACGGCTCATAAGCTGGATCACCGTTCCCCTTTCATGAAATTCTCTGATGGTTATGAAAAAACTATGTCCAGTCTTTTCCCCATCCTTTGGTATGTGGAAGTATTTCTCCAACCTCATTTTTTAGCTTTTCCTTTCGTCTGGTTGACATTATGGGGACATGGACTTCCAAAGTACAGGAACGCTGTTGTGATCTGTTTTTAATTTGTGGAGTAATTTCATATCTTGAATATGCTTTCCTCTGGTGGTCGAAGGTTAAATATTAGCAAAGCTCGGTATTACAATTTCTGTGGTAAAACATTCACCAGGATTTCTGAGATCCTGATGAATCTTTTTTGCCTCCTCTCTAGTTTCTTGATGAGGCCTATTTGAAGAGGGTTCTGGATGAGGAAAACTTAAGCTTAGGAAGGACAAGAGCTTCATATAATAAGGTAGGAAAATTGGGATTAACGAATTGACCAACTGACTGACCATGTCCCTGATATGAATGTCTTGTTATAACCTGTCGGATAGAATATTGATTCGAACTATTTTTTTTTCCTCCTCAGTTATTTCATGAAACATTCGGCACAGCGGATTTACATACTCCTAGGTTGTTTGTTTCTGCCCAAGAAGAAAATGTGTCAGTGGCATTCCGAAGAGCATTTGGTATCTTCTGACTCAGTTATTCACATGAATAACTTTGTGTCATCAGCGAACATAAGAATACAGATGTATGTTCTGATCGATGCATATTCGTGGTAGGTCATTTATGTCGGAAATCTGACTCCTGTAGGCTTCAGAGTTGACAACCGCTCGCATTCAATTTTGTGTAATTAATGAGGTGAAGGGACGCATTGGAGAGCATTCTGTCCATTTGTTTGAGTCTTGAGAGGTTAGATTTGAATTGTTGTTCTGGTTTCTTGAATTTGCTCTGTTGGGAGGAGCTATTTGTAAGCTAAGTTTGGTGAATCGCTTTCAGAGGTCATTAACTTTGCAAGAAGCATGACTCCAGACTCGTTGATCATCTGTTGCAGAGGCTTTGTTTTAATGTTTTCATAAAGCTGTTGCCTGGAGAACCCAATACTCTAGGGCAAGGAATTTCTTGATGGTAACTTGAGGAGCACCAGACCAGATTTCGGATGCATCTGATCATGATTTATAACTGTCAATTTATATCTTGAATCGTTGCTGTTTCTTGCTTGATTAGCCATTCTGCTTTTTGAATTTTTTAACAACATATACGTAGTGAGAATTAAAGGAAAGGTTTTTGTCAAAAACAACTCCAAGGTCTTTGTGAGCATGTACTTTTGGAACTGAAACATCTGCAATTTTAATTTCTAAGATTCTTCAGATATTTGATGATTCCGCACATCTGTAAATTCGCGTCATGGCTAAACCTTGGAAATGTCATCACAGGATTTGGAAATAATAAACAACTTTAAATCATCGGCATAAGCCAGCAGATTTGGATGGAATGGCTGGGAAATGCACCTGAAAATAATATGAACTAAAGAATCAATGATGAATGCACTGGACATTTTAATAATAAAACTAGGGATGCCGTCAAGGCCTTCACTACTATCAATTCGTAATTGGTTAATAATTTTCTGAACTGCATTCTTTTTTACAAGTTGGTTGATTAGCACGGCTTGACTAAGAAGAGTTTCATGATGCACCCTATTCGCGTGTTTATAAGAATTGAATTCTTTAAATCTGCTTTGCATATCTTCAGTGCAGAAGTCAAAATTGCGTGTTTCCGTATTGAGTCTTATCCATTCCAAAGCCTGATCATGCTGCGAGGTTGTTTTTGAAGAAAGTGCTCTTGAGGAACGCTACCTAGGATTAAGAATTCTAATCAGCTATAGCAAACCTGTGGCTTCTTTGGCTAACATAGTTCATTTTACTGGAGTGGAGTATATCCAGGTTGTCATAAAATCCTAATTTTGGTGCTAAGAATCGTATGCAAGACTCACTGAACTGCATGGTTAAGGTCTGTATACCTGAGTCCACTTTCTTTCCTCTGTGAAAAGTGGTGTTTGTCACGAAATCTCCGAGCACAGCCAGGTTTGAAACCCCTGAAATCCCCGAGCACAGCCTTCGTTAACTCCTTGTTAACATCTGTTGTGAAATGATCAGAGAGTTTTGCTATACATTGAATTGGCTTTTCATTAGCAACTCCCCATTGTGTAGGAATGGACTGGTCTGTGACGCTGATAAAGGCTCGAAGCGGGGAACGACTGACATAAGATTGTAGTTCGCGCACGGGGCGATCAGTTTTGAGTGTCTAAAAGAAAGAATAGGTCGGAGTCGAGATCTTTCGTACTTCGAATGTGGAATGATTGTGGGCACAAGATTTACACATACCATTATCTTGACAACAGCCATCATGGTCAAGTGCTCCCATTCTGTGTTGTCATGAGTTTACCGTGACTGAATCACCAGTGGTAGAACAACCAGCCAAAGGCTGGTTGTTCTACCACTGGTTCTACTACAAGTGGAACTGCCACGTGTGGTCGACGCCCGTGGTGAGCGCCATGTCTCCTCTGGTAACACAACAACGACGCAACACAGTGGCCCATCTAACCACCCAGTATAAATAGCGAGACCAATATTCGCATGGACTATGCGGGGACATTAGCTCGTATAGGCTATGGCAATCAACGGCTGTCACGAATACACATCTCACTGTGAGACAAAAAACTGCACCTTGCGTGAGCACGTCAGCACCAACACTGGACACCAGCGACTTGTGGAAATCTGTCGTCTGGTCTGATGAATCCCATTTCCAATTGTATCAATGCTGATGGCGTATCCGCATTTGTAGAAAGCAACATTACGCCATGGTACCCAGATGCACTGTTGGCGTTCGGCAGGCTGCAGGCAGTGGTTTTTTGGTTTGGGTACTGTTTTCGTGGTATGCCCCGCGTCTTCTGATCAAAGTTAATCAACGGCTCAATGGGAACTCTACTTTTCTATCGTCGCCGACAAAGCACCCATTTATAATGATAATGTACCTGGGCATCTCCGGCGTCTGTCAACAAGGATGCAGAAGAAGGAACGCAACATGCCACAAGGCCCGGCAGGTTGCTGATTGGTTTTAGTAACATGACAATGAATTTTCTCACCTCTAATGGTTGCCCGACTCGGCCGTTTCAACCCAGTTGAGCATATTTGGGACCTACTGGAGAGGACATTCGATGCTAAGAACCTATATATGACAATGTGCGGGCATCACTGGACATATCCTACAACGCCTTATGAAATCCATTCTAAGACGTGTACAGGCTGTATTAGAGCAGAAAGGGGGGTCGCACGCGGTATTAGGTAGGTATTGGTAATGCAAAGCGAACTCAGGGTATGTTTTTATATTTTTTGCAGCTGTGTTAGAATGCTGATAGCCGTGTAGTTTTGAACATTATCTTTCGGTTGCCTTTTCGTATGGGAAGATTTTTGACCTGCTCGAACTGAGTTGGATAAGTCCCCTCAGTGCACCGAGATGGATTGAAGAGATACAGAAATCAATCTCATTTCCTTTCAATTAAAAGTAAATGAGATTTATTTCCCAGTGGATCCGAATCGAGTTCCAGAATAGCTTTGTGATTCTTGACCAAAATGTTTTCTTGGACTGAATGAAGATATCGTTTCGTGGCAGAATTTAATGAGTATTTTCATTCTTTTTAAGTTCTATAAAGCGATTCAGGAAAAGTTCTCAGTTTGTTTAAATTTCTTGTGGTAGCATTCCTTGCATCTTATTTTAGTCTTGAGTTGTTTTTTTTATCATATAGTCAAAATTCTCTCTTTGACTGTCCAGTACCATATAGTATTGGATGGTCAAAATTCTTTTGGATTTTGGAACATTGTATTTAGATCTGGAGACGCACCTAAAAAAGACAAATTCTGGAGAGGGTTCAAAGTGCGACCAGATTAGTGATGAGTGGAGATCAATGTGCATGTGAAGAACAACTTGGTGTGGACTGCAAAGTCTGAGAGTTGGACATCTAAGAGAAGATCTGATTGAGTTGAGGGTAGCTTAGCTTTCAAATGTACTAAGCGCTGAAGGGATTGAGTAAAAATGGAACTTGTTGAGAAAGACTAGACCTGCCTCAAGAAGAGTAAAATCTCAGGGAATAACCATGCACCTCTTTTTTGCACTATGGCTAAGTTTAGTCTCTTACAAGCTTTTTTTTTTTTTTTAAATATAATTTCATTTTTTCATGGTTTCTTGATTTTAGAAATTCGTATTGGGTAAAATTACTTGATGTATTGGTTCCCAGAGGTCTGACATGCCTCGCTCTTATTCAATAATAATGAATGAGAGAGATGCAGAAGCTTCCTGTTCAGATGTCTGCAGACAACGAACAGCTATATGGTGAAAGGAAGCGGACATTGACCATCATATTGGCCACTGCTCTTGTTCTAAGCTGGGGAGGAAGTTGTACTTGTTGGTAGCCCATTTGAAAACCAGAATGAACAAAGGTATTGATGTATTTTACTGTTTTCTTGTTAGGTTAGGTATGTGTTAAGTGCCAGCAACTAAGGCTATGAGGCTTCTGTATTTTGTGGTTGATTTTGAATCTTGCTTTTTGCCTAACATCTTAGGCGAAAAATCCTAGTTTCCGAGAGAAGAAACCACTCAACCCTCGTTTGAGGCCAATCAGCTTAGCCATTTTGTGAAAAGAACCGTTAAATTCCTTGCGCCATTGAGATTAGGACCTAGATCTTTTCCACCTGGTGTTTATACAGAGATATCTATGGAAAATTTATTGTTGATCGAATTTCTATTTATCCAATTTTAATTAAATATGGGATGGCTCAAAATCTTTCTAAAAACCAAACGATAAAATCACACGATAATCCTCCATTGGGAGTCGAGTTGTTACATGCGGACGGACCTACAAACATGCTGAAGATAATAAGTGCAACTGCGACTGAAAGGTTAAAGTACTTGAAAAGAAACTTAACCATCCTGTCTGGAGTAAACTTCGTTATAATTCTTCATTTATTAAGCAATAAAGAACAATGACGTAATTTCTTGTGATTGAAATAGAACTTGAGTCAGCGCGAATATCTTTTAAGAGTCATACGAGGATTTCATAGATTTAAAACTAAGTGTATTGTCTCAAACGATTTGCAGCCCTCACTCCTGTTGACTTTTTCTTTGTTCTCAGTCAGCATCACCACACCTTATCAACACGCAACATCTTTCCTACCTGCAAGTCTAATGACCGAATTTTTAATGTGGTTTCCCTCTTTCCAACTATCATCAAATCAGTTTTTCACCTCAGCATGAACTTCTTTATGAGTTGTGATTTTTGCTCGCTAAAACTTCATCTTCCCAGAGATGTGTCCATTATTCTGTAGCCAAGCAGATCTTGTTTATATTCGTCTTAGAGATAAGATCAACTTGACAATAGGGATGTATTTAGCGCATCTAAGGTAACGGGGGTATGGCTATCTCATCTCACGCCTCGTTCCACTTTCTGTCAAACCAGCGAAAGAAAAAGACGACTACGAAGAAAGAGAGAGAGAGAGAGAGAGAGGGAATATCAGTGTCCACAAACTTCGTTCTCTTATCTCTCTTTCTCTCTCTTGTAAATCCACGTGCCTTGTCTCTCCATCTTCCCACTGGAAAGCGTGTCGTCATATTATTAACTGTCGCGCGCGTGTGCGCGCGCGCGCACAAATATGCCCCCACGAGCTTTACTTAGAGCAATGAAGTTTCAATTTATGTAGTCAACTTGGTTGTAGATTAGCAGCCACCCTCCCCCTTCTTCTCCTTTTTTTTCCTTCCTTCTCCTTTCCTTTTCTTTTCTTCCACTTTACGGTTAGTTCATCTTCTTCTTCGCAAAGCCTCGATTCTGACAGAGACGAATGCCGCAGATCAGAAGAAAGTCTTTTTGTGCTCCTTACTCATAACGTTCCTGAGGCTTTTGTTCCCAACGCCACTGTATGAGATATTTCCTCCCCATTTATTGAGGCCTTTGTGCTAGCAAGTTGAAATAGAGCCCACACACTCAAGCCATCCCAAGTTATGACGTTCAGACCTCTATATCGTTTCTCGCCATTCATTGCGCCTGCAGACCGAATAGGCGCGCGTGCAACCACTTGGACTGATAAGAGCCCAAGAGAAGGCACGCCGTGGTTTGGAGAATAGAGTTCATGCATGGCCGTGTATGAGGGGGGCTATCTGCCGGCTCGACCACGGGAGTTCCGCCGGTGATGAATGGAGCGGTGAGTTATTGCCCGGCTATTGTGGACGGACATAAAAGCCTGCTGACGTCGTCCCTTTCTGTGCTAGCCAATAATCACCCTGTTAAAGGTTCTATGTACACAAAGGAGTCTGTGCATGTAATTTGGACGAAGGGACGGAAGACGGGCTGCCAAGCTGGCCGCAGCATCTTTTGTTGAGGCATCACTCCAGGAAGACGGATGCCCATACTGCACGTTGCCCGCGAGGCTGCATTTACTACCGCTACTTCTGTTGCCTCTTCCCTGCCTCCAAGTTAGGGTGCTTCTCTCTTTCTCTCTCTCTCTCTGCTTTCATGCGCGCTTGCCCGTGATATGGCCCTCACCACTAGTTCACTTCAGGTGTGACAATGAATGTTGCGCTAACTGCATCCTTGGATGCTGTGGAGAAGAGGATGCTCTGCTCTGTCTTCTCAATTCTCTCTGAGTTATGGTCGTGTTTATTAGGAAGCGTTTGAAGGTGTCCCAACTATGGATATCCCTGGTAAGCTTTTTTTTATTTTTTTTTTAATAATTGTTAGCTGATTAGCGTGGTCTCGTTTTAATCTTCTTTAGTGTGATTAATGGCTGTTTTCATTTACAAATAAATTTAAGTTTTTATTTCAGTGGGCGTACTTCCGAATGGGGCGTAAGTTACCACGTCTTCGTGAACCTGGTTGCAACTGGATTATTAATTAAATCGCTAAATGTGTGTGTAAAGTCATCTTGATGACGATACTTGAGTCTGATGATTCAATAGGCTTCCTCCATTTCTCCAAAACTATCGGTTATTTGCTGATTTGCCCCTTAAAGGTATCTGAATATTCGCAAAAGATATTTCCCATCTGCATTCCTCTTTGTAAACATTCACCAGATAAATTCTAATTTCGAGATTTATAGAACATGAACCTAAGCCAACCAACTTATTTGTCCTTAGTGCCCTTAGAGGGCGTATCAACAGGTCTTTAGCTGTAAACATCTCGGAGCTGCTGGGTGCCCTCGGTGATGCAGGTGGTGAATTTCGCATGAATTCCAGCCAGTGGACTGTTCTGTTGCAATGTTGGAACTACTGCTGCCAAAGACAGTCTTATTTATGATCGATAACCGCGAAATCTGAATCCAAATGGTCTGCCATTGTGCGTTTATTCCTTTATCGGCATCAATTACCATTTAGAGAAACATCCAACAACCTTTTGAAAGGTTGACGTAAGACCCAAAGGGAGATCGAGGAAAAGTGATTACTGAATTGAGTTGGAATGGTGGAGATGAGAAGGAAGGATAGAAATATGGAAAGGTGGTTGTTGAGTTGAACCTCTCCTTTGCTGAACACTAATAATGATGATGACATTCTACCTGCACTTCTATGAGTTGCTCAGTAACAGAAGGCACAATGTTGCACGTCTCACAAAAATCCTCTTTGGGGATAGCGCTTTTCACCGTGGTTATTAATGGCCTTGGACGTGTAAATATGGAACTCTTATGTTTATACCAACTTTTTAAAAGGTAATTATCAATCGTGAGTCCAATATTATTACAAAGAATGCTATATCCGGCTCTGAAATATTTCAAGTTTAGTCCCCCAGAAAGTAGGAGGAATATTCCTGATCTTCAACTTTTCCAGGATATAATTTCAGTAAAATTCTCTGTCGAACAATTACTACAGCAACTCTTTCCATATTCCTACAGCACTTTCCAAGCAGGAACAAACGTTTGACGCACAGAAGGAAAAAACTGGAATTTTCTAGGAACAATTTCATGAAGGTGGTATCCATGTATGAAAACTTTTTAGGACTTTAATTCTTGAAATCATCAAGAACTGGCCAAAGGTCTCGGACGATATAATCCTCGAGACATCTGTGTACTCTTGGTTTTACCTGTGTCTCTAAGTGGGCTTAATTATTTATTTATTTGAGCGTAGTGATGCGCAGGCCCAATAAGAGCCTTTGTGGTGAGTGCTGCTTAGGTTAACAGAAGAAAGGTCATTGGGACATTAATCCTAACTATCCTGTATATTATGACTATCACAATATAGCACTCTCCCACCTATTCGAAATATTTTGGGATGGATGGTATTATCCAGTTAGTAGAGCGTGGGGGCACCCAAAATAGAAAGATGGCATGCCAATGGAAGACAGCAGGTAACGCGACCATTAATCCCAATCTAGATAAAGTGCCATTAATTCTCCCAGAGTATGTCGATGGTGAAAAACGGATAGCGAGAGGAAACCGCAAAGGTATCCTTAATGAACTCTAGGTCCGTTAAAAAGCCTTAGATGTGTTGAACCAACGACCATCAGAAAAAAAAACCTTTGTATAATGGTTGCCATGGTTGCGTAGCTGCCGAAGCTGTTTCCCAGCAGTGCACGTGAGCACCTATCCTGGTGCTGAGAAAGAAAACGTTTGAAGTGATAGAAAGTGATGCGATGATGAATCGTGCTACACAGTCCAAGCATCTGATGAGTGCACTTGGGTGTGGCGTATGCCCAAAGAATTTTAGGCATATTCACGCCATCAGCTGTGAAGTTCGGTGGGGGTGGTGTGATGGCATTGAGCCCTTTTCACGTCGTTTGGCTTTGGTCCGCTAATTGCCATCGATGAAATCATGAATGCAGATTTGTGACAATTTTTGGAGAGGGGGGACCGTATTTGTTATCACCACGACAACGCTCAACGTGACAAAGCACTTTCACAACAGCGGTGATTTGAGAACGATAAGTGGTGAACCTATCATTTCCAGCTCAAATCCGAACCCGGTTAAAGCACCTTTGAACATTTTGGAATAATAATTGAGTAGAAAATGATATTCTAATTCGAACAGAGAAATCAGCTGTAGTCTTACTGAAGAAGCTGAGAAGTTTTCTATATGTCGAAAGCATTGTCGAAAATGTTCCTCAGAGGATTGTTTATGTCATTAAAGCTAATGGAGGTCATACTCATGAAAATTTTTCTCCCCAAGCGTTTTTCAATTAGTGTCCCAATACATGGTTTTTTCTAGTTTAAAATGAGTTCTAATAAAGGTGTCATTCGGAAAAGCTTTTTAATCACGTGTTAACATAATTCATCATCTTGGATTTAACAAAACTGTAATTCGTAAAGCGTTCAAATACATGCCAACACTTAAAGCTTTTTCAAGAAATTAATCTCAGACTTTATTCTGGGATTAATTTCTTGAAAAAGAAATTAATTCCATGCATGCTTCTTTGGACACATTTCTGGGTTGAGTTTCTGTGCTTTGGGACAAAGTTTGATTGCTGAAGACTTTCTGGTAAGGAGCTGGCCCTAGAAGAAACCATTCTTAGCCTTGCTCTGTCATTCCACTCCATCCCAAAGATGTTTATTTCGGTTGAGATTGGGCTCTGCGCTATAGCACCATTTTCCAATAATGATATTAGACAGAAGATCTATAAGGATGTGTTGAATCAACTAGTAACCAATATGCTATCTGTTATGTCGGCGTGGTGAAGCTCTTGTTGTATGCGATTTATAAACGACGATCTCCAAATTGTAGCGATAAAGAGATCTTACTACATTGTACAGCTTGCATTACATCAAAAATGATTATCTCATGATTTAATAGATTTTGAAAGAGGACCCAACGTGTCACTGTAGCTAGCATGGATCCAGCAATGGTTCAAAGCCTCTGGTGGTTGTCAATTTTGAACAGACCACAATGGAAACTCCAGCTCTCTTATCATCCTAAGAATCGGCGACTCTTACGGTGATTGAAATTGTAAGTCGATAATCGATAATTAGCAAACGCTTCTTGGATCACGCTAAACCTCCTAGACCATCACGCTAGACCACCGCAGCATCAGAATAAAAGTTAAATAAATATTGAATTAAATATACTACACGAAATGCATTTTTTAAAAATTTATTTATATTATATTAAGTTAAACTAGTACTTTTGGGAATAATTTAGAGATTTAAATGTCATATTAGGGTTAACCGAGAACAACCTTATCCACTCATGCGTGTTATGTCCTTAATTGCATGCTTTCTTTGGTCAGTTTGGTTGTTTTTCTACACGAAACACCCGAGCTTCCAGGAGGGGAAAAAAAGCCTTGTTATCCTCGTGTAAGACCGACTAACTCAGCAACATAGCGGAAAAAGCACATAGCGTTCCTTGGGTCATTGAAAGGATTTGAACCCAGTGTGAGAAGGACTGTGTATAACCACTGCGCTACATGCGAGGATACAATCCAGTAAGTTTGCATCTTATTAAACAAAGTGCTTTAAAGTTCATTTCAATGATTATATTCAAACATAACGAAATTCACTGTGGCCGAGTTCGTCGGTCAGGCGAGGGCAGCATGGTCTTTTCCCTCCTGGAAACTCGGGTAATTCGTCCAGCAAATCAACCACGGAACAACCAGAGTTTCGAGGAGGGAAAAAACGATGCTATCCTCGCCTGACCGACGAACTCGGCCACATTGTGAACAAAGCCCATAATTCCTCCCGTTATTGGCGGGATTGGAACTCGGGTCTTTTCCATCCGGTGTTGGGAGATTATTATATCTACTGTGCTACCGCGAGGGATCTCTGACTATACAGCAAGGCACTCTGAATACGTCCTAACAGAACATCCAATATTCCCATACTAAAGAAATTTTCAGGGTTTTGGAGCAGCCAATGCCCAGATTTCTGCAATATACAGAACCATCGAGTGGACGTGGAAGTGAATATATTTCTTTGTAATTATCTTGTCCCTCGTATTTATGAAATATTGCTTCATCTCCTAAAGCAACCATTTTCAGCAGAATATCCCAATGTAATTGTGTAATCAAGCTTAATATCACGGCTACTAGAGCTTATCTTTCTCAGATCGATGGATTAAACTTCGTGCATTATCATCTAAGGAGACGTTCATCTTGAGGCAAAATTGTTCAAAGTTTTCAGCGAGTGATCCAATTGGTGATCATCAAATATAAAGCGTTTTACATTATTTTATTTAACACAGGTCACGATAACTATTTTTTTGTTGTTTATCCTAGTGTGGCAAGTATTTATGCCAACGGTGCTCGATTCAACAGTTCTGGTTCAAATGTAGATGATGAAGAATTTCTTATAAGGACTTTTTCAGCCTGAATTGTTGTTTTTCGATCCCAACCAAGAGTTCCCTCTCCTTACAAACAAAATACAAATCGACTTCGCGCAGCACTATATCGCGTTAGTATTTTGGGACAGTGGGTGGTTTATAGCTCGATAAAAAATAATCTTGCTATTACCAGCTAAATTAACCATTCATTTTAAATTTCGCAGTTAAAAGAATAATAAAACGTAAAGAACTCCGGAATGCACCCTTGTGAATAGCACGTGGTTATAATCTGTCTCTCTTTCCGAACCATGTGTCCCGAAGGCTTGGGTCCGAATACCGCCAAGACAAGAGGAATTTATGGGCTTTTCACACCGTGGCCATGTTAATCGGTCTCGGCCGTATTCAATTACAGACACCAATTCCTTCACAGTTTTAGTTGCTCGGAATCATACAACAAGCTAATGAACAACAACAGTAACTGTCCTCGTGGGTAGCACAGTTGGTAGGATCGCCGTCCTCTCCACACCGGGTGGAAAAGACCTGAGTTAGAGTTCCGTGGATGACGTGAGGAATTTTTATTGGCCTTTTTCACAATGTGGCTGAGTTAATCGGTCTCAGTCATGGTTCTTTCTCCCGGAAACTCGGGTTTTTCGTCCAGCAAACAGAAAATTGACCACAAAACCTATGCAATATACAGAGAGCAATATGGCCTTAGTCGCTGATGCCTCTAAACCCTACAATGACGACAACAGTAACTCTAATTTTTGAGACAGGAGTTGTATATATGTATTACACTCGCTTTTAAAATCTATGAAATAAATGTACACAAAAGTAATTGCAATATCAGGAGTTGAGTTCAGACAAAAATATTCGAAGCAATAGTTCTGTACTTATGTAAATTGGCGTGTGTGGCTGTGCTATAGGATGCAAATAAATGTCTTTAAAACCCAGAAAAAGTGCGTTTGTATAATAGGAAGAATTCTGTATAATATAGACTGTCTACGATCGTGGAAAAGAAGGGCGACATTGTAATGACAATTGATGCGATAGCCTAAGTCTCGATGTCAGAGTAGCTGCTGACTGTGGATCTATCCAGCAACACCCTGACACTGGAATCAGTTGTCCTCGCGGGGTAGGACAATGGATATAATCTTTATGGGCTATTTTTACACAACTTGGGTGAGTAAGTCGGTGCGAAGGTTGCTCAGATTTTTCTTCTGGAGTTGGAAAACATGTAAATCGATCGCACATAGGGACACTATCGCATTTAGAGACACGTAGCGCCTCATACAGAAAAGACGCGGCGTAACCATTCCGTTATTCCTGTGTCTTGGACATATCGATATTGATCCTAATGGCGATCCTTTGGTCGAGCACAGTTCGTTGATGTGAGAGCCCAACTAAGTCTGACAAGACTTGTGCAGCATAACAGAAAGGCTACAACCAATCAATTAACAATCTAGTATAACGATGGTAACCAAAGAGGCATTTCAGAACTCACAAATCGTCGAAACGTCGTCAGGGACGTGGGTATTGAAGCCAACGGCTAAACCATGTTCCAATTCTGTCAGAATAAAACAAGAAGATACGATTATGGGGCTCAGGACACCAACACTTGGACAGCGAAGGACTGAAAATACTTTACCTGATCTGACGAATTTTGGTTCCTGCTCCTTTCATGCCTGGCTCTCATGGGTAGCACAGTCGGTAGAATCGCCGTCCTCCCCACACTAGATGAAAAGACCTGAGTTTGGGTCCTGTCATGAGGAATTTTTATGGGTCTTTTGCACAATGTGGCTGAGTTAGTCTGTCCCGTGCGATGACAGCGCGGTTTTCTCCCGGAAACTTGAGTTTTTCGTTCAGCAAACCAAAGATCGACCTCAGAACACACGAATTTACACACAGTATGGCTGATGCTCCTAAAACCATAATACAACAACACCTTTCATGCCGTTGGGAGGACAGAATACGGTGAAAACAGCATGAGCCTGCGAAGCCATCCTACCTGGTGACAACAATGCAGATTGGTGGTGTTAATTGTGTGGGAAATGTTTACGTGGTGTACATTGTCCCATTGATACGAGGTAACCTGACATCCAAATTGGGCGACTTTTGGATGTCAGGTTACCTTGACATTGTTTTAGAACCATAATGGGAAGACCAGGAACATGATAGTGACTTCAGCCTACTGTGGTGGCCTCCCCAGATGTCAAGAACCTGTGGGATGAGATGTAACGAGCTCTTCGGAGTAGATTGCAACTAACCCAACTACAACTGTGAACAGCAGTTGATGGAACAGGAACCAGTATACCTGCGCCACGCCATCGATATCTCGTGGAGTCCATGCTACAACGAATCTAGGTTGTTTGAAGCCTACTAAAGGGAATCCAACTCATTATTAGGTAGGTGTAGCTAATATAGTGGCCACTCAGTGCATATTTGTTTTCTTTTTTCTTGTAAAACTGATTCATATAGTTTTAAATTTGCTAATTAAAATGAACGTTGGGTTTTGGAATTGGTTTCCCACCTTATCATTCAATATGTAATCGAATGACTTTAAAGCCTAAAGAAACTGTGTTCGTATAGTAGAAAAATTTAAGTAGAATTAATGCAAGAAAGAGAAATAAGTAATTAAATGGACCACTGTGAACGTGCATATGTGAATTGCCTAAAACCGAAGCTTTTGGAATGCATCAATAGAATCTTCTTTTAAAGGCTTACTGGAGAGTAAAATAAATTCTCTAACAGGCACGTTATATTTCATCTTTGTTCTTTAGTATTCTTACTTGATGTATGCAGAAAGAATAAGGCTGTGTCCACTATTTTAGATAATTTTGTTTCGAGGTATATAGTCCTTGAGTGACTTAAACTCAAGTCTCCTTTCAACTCTGTTCTTATACACCATTAAGAAAATTAATGTTTTTTTTTTTTAAACTAAGTTTTCCTTAATACTGTATGTTGAAATAAGTTTTTTTGTAACTTAGAATAAGGGTTAGAAGTGGAGACCATCAACATTCACTGCAGTGGTGCCTCCCATTGAAAATCGCATCATTGAGACGTTTCAATTACGACAGTATGATAAGCATTAAGGAATATGTTGCACCTGTATCCTTATAAAATCGATCATGTGAAGCATTGCTATTACAAGATTTACCAAAGCGAGAGGCATTCATTAGGTGAGCATTTTAAAAGGTTGAACAGGACGAGAAGTGCTGGTTCAAGGTGTTCTGGACAGATGAAATCCATTTTCTCGCTAATTGGGGAATGAACACTCCAGCTGTCGCATTTGGGCAAGTGATAATCCTAATTGCTACGTCGAAATCGCTCTGCAGGCACCAAAAGTAGCGTTTTTTTAGAATCCGTATCGTTTGTCATTGGACAGTTTGTTTTTTTTTCTTTGAGGAATATTGTCATTAGTTTTAAAACCTGTATGGTCACGGGTTGACAAGCGACCGTGCAGATTTGGAAAGGAACACAGTTCACATCTTAACGTTTCTGCATAATGGTAGACCGGACCACCCCCATTTTGTACCCACGGAAAAAAAATGTTACCTGAATCAGTTTTTGGTTATGGGACTACTTCAAGCCTCGTATAGCATCAAGTCTCTGAAGGCAGCTAGCAAAAAATTAGGTTTCCTGAAAAGAATTAACCGAGACATCAATTGGCACTTTTCTTCTTTCTCTACAAAATCTATGTTAGGCCAGCCCTAGAATTTGCCTCACAGATCTGGTCTCCACATTTGCTTTAAAAGTGGCCTTGAATACAATGAGAAATCCTACCAAGAGTGGTTATTATTTGGACTCGAAACGCTGGAAGAAAGAAGAGATAAAGCCAACTTGCTCCTTCTTGACCAGCTGTTAAATGGTACCCTGAATTGCCCTCATCTCGTCTCACAAATAAACTTCAACGCACCGACAACAGCTTTAAGAAACCATCCACTGCTGAAACCATCCTTTGCAAGAACAAATTATGGATACTACAACTTCTATAACAGGACTGCAAGATCAATCAACAAAGCAAATCTGGAGATTTTTGACACCCCTGGACACTTCAAGAGGCAACTGAAATTGCTGACCTCATCCGTTACCTGAACCTTAAAATTGACTCTTCTTACCAGCTCTAAGACTCTGATTTTGTAATGTGTGTGAAGAAATACCAGTGCTCTACCTTACTCCTACCTGTTCACTTAAATTGGACGGATCAGTCCTATTTTTATCTTTATCTGTAGACCTCAATTTCCTGTTTTTCTTATGTACATTTACTTTTCGCTTTGCTTTGGAAATTTATGCTCCAAGCTTCTGCTTTGAAGCTGCACCCTCAGGAACGTTTAATTGCTGTTTTGTAGCTGTTAATTATAATAATATACAGAAGTATTTTAATCCAGCATCTCTGCCATGGTTACAAAATGCCATACACAAGAAGTTATGGCAGTTACAGGGCATGGAATCCAGTAGTTTCTACTGGGAATTTATGAACCATAGTTTCACTGACCTCAATTTTTGCATCAGTGCCCTCTTCCGATAATACTTAGAACTAAAAGTTTTTTTTATTCCTTGAAAAACCGCAACGTGTAGAAAACCGAATTTCTTTGCAACCAATAGTTTCCCCATTATCGATTTTTTAATATTTTCTCAGACTTTTAAGAGCTTCATCTGTATATTGTGTCGAATTGTCCGCTCCTCAGGACATTGATTGGAAAATATTTCCTGAAAAGCCTGAAAAACAAGTTTTGTGGGAAAAACTGTGCGATCCTGTCCTCGGACCGACTAACTTGGCCATCATGATCTTCGTTAAGTATAATCGTCCTGTAAGATTAAACGGTCTGTTATATCATCTGATGACACTTAGGTGTCCAGGATGACATCTTTATAACTTCTCTTTAGTTTTTTTTCCCCCAGAAAGCACATATAGGTCAGTACGTTTGAAAAAAAATAATGTTCATCACTGTGTGGCAAAGACCTGGGTTCGCGTCCGTCTAAATGGGAAATACGTTTGTAATCTTTTTTTTTTTCATGCTGTAGACGAGTTGAGCGAATTTGGGCAAGGCCTACAAGGTCCTTCCTCCTGGAATCCCCATTGGAAGTTGCAAAGCTTAACTCTTCGACCCGTCTACTATATTTCGTTGATCTGATCCATTCTGAAGTGATTTAACACCTCTGCCTTGCATGGGATTTGGTGTGGGGGGGGGGTCATGGTTCATTTTTTCCAAATTCTGAAGATGTCCAGATACTTTTGATAATACAGTAAACTTTTTACAGACTAATAGGAAGAAGGGCGTGTGTGTCTGTTATCGCCGAATGTCCATTAAATCAAAAGTTATTATTCGAGGCCATTTTTACTCCACATAATTGAAAAATTAAAAAGTTATTTTGTATATTTTATGCATTACAAACACTGAAATAAATACGAAAAACATGTTTTGCATTTATGTTGATTTTATTTGTTGATACATGGTGTGTAATCAGTAGAAGATAATAATGATATTCTGGTGCCAGTCAAATTTTCTGAGATCCGTAAAACTGAGGTTAAAAAAAGTATAAAACTTTGCTTCCACCTGTTGAATTAATCTGAGTTTTGTTGCCAATTTACTTTTATTTACAACCCATCTCATTTTGCAGATAGTTCATCATTTCTCTACTTCTGAGAAACATAAAGTGCTTCATATCAATTCCAACCCTACTTATTACTATTTTTATGTTTCTATCTTAAATAATGATCGTGGATGGTTTCCAATGCCAGATTATTAGCTGTTTTCATAGTAAGCCCATGATGTAGATTCAAGCCAATCGTGCTGTTCTTATCTCTAGTGGTCTGAGAACATCCAGCTTTTTGAGAGCTAACACAATTTTGATAATCGTAAAGTTTGGCAACCCAAGTTGCCAAATTTTGGCAACTTGATTTGTCAAACTTTGTCAAACCATCCCAAACTTCTTTAAAATTGAATCCTTAGATATCCGGCAGTTATTTCTTTTTCCTTCCTCCGTCTGTCCGTGTGTAATATCGTCTGTCCAATCTGTCTTTTAACTCTGTGACATTGAGACAAAGAAATCAATATGTTTTATAACCGTGGAAAGGAGGCTATGGAATGGGACCATTCCGTCCGATTCATCGGTTAGGAAATTTTTTATTGAGGAAATCGGGCCCATGCAAGCTCCAGTGTAATAGTGTCCCATCTTGCTGATAGAGAGCATGTGGCTGCATATCTTCTAGCTGAGGTGCAGCATACAATTCGAAGTAATTTGCTGAGTTCGCAGTATTTTTGTGGAAGAAAAATGGCCCATTCACCTGGTTTAAGGACAGTACGCTTCACGCGTTTACCTTGGGATTATCACACTCGTGTTCAAACTGGGTGGGATTTTCAGATCCCCCATATACGACAATTGTCTGTTAACTTTACCAGACAGGTGGAATGGTGCTTCATCACCGAAAACGACATTTTTAGAAAGTGCTAATTTTCGCCTATGCTGTTGAGAATGTGAACTGCGAATTCCTCTTGTTGCGGTGGTGTGTCCTAAGCTTAATTTCCTGGACGATTGCACTTTGTGAGTTTAAAGTTTCAATCCCTTGCAATGTTGATCGCGCTATTTGCAGCTGCAGGCTTGCCCGGTGGATAGATTTTGTAGGATTTCGGGTAAACGCTCCTTGATTTTTCGAAACTTTATCTACAAAGATAAAGTTTCGAAAAATCTTTGTAGATGGTGGAACAGTTTCAAGAAACTGTTCCACCATCGCCTCAGTGATTGTTCCATAGGTGGATCATTCTGGAATTCCATGAAAAACGTATTTTTGCAGTCACTGGCGATTTGGTATCCCACATCCACAACACACGCATTTTCTGGAATCAATACTGCCAACCGAATGAGAAAAAAACTCATCGAGTTGCTTTGGTAACTGCAGCAAACCATTTTAAGATAGCTCTTACAGTAAAATTTTAATCGAGCTTCATGATCAGGTGAATAATTTTTAGATAGGTTATATACACAATATGTGAACTGGCTATAACATTTTCAACTTAATATCTTTTAGCTGATAACATGAACTATCTTGCAGATGGGCAAAGTGAATGATGTTTATTCAATCCAAATATAAATCGTTCATATTCCAGCCTTCGTATATCTACTTAAATGGAAAGGTCACATGCATTTGGAAACATTTAATTCTGCGTATATACATATATTTTCGACCCATTGAACTATTAAATGGGCAATTATCTTCTATTCCACGCATTACCAATCATTATACAGCAGTTATCGCTTGACAGAGCCGAGTACAATTGGAGAACATGCGAATTGATGTAAAAGCTGTGGAGCACCTACAATGGTAGCTGCTCTTCTCAAGCCCAGATAATAATAGCCTGTGGCAAAATGGGATACGCACTGTATACATTCAACTCCACGAATCATAGGAAATGTAGAGAATTTGGTATTTTAGCAAAAGAATATCTTGCTTTGCCTCGAAACGGGCTTATGGTTTACTTTAAGTGTTGTGGTTTAAGTCTGTTAATCTCTCAAGATTTTTCGCTTTGTTGGATATCTGCATAAACTCTGCCAGAATTAAATAAACTCAAAATTTAACAAAAGATATTTTTAATTAGACGTAGAATGTTGAATATTTCTAACTTTAATCGTATTTTTAAATTTGTGCTCTTCGTATATCGGTCTTCATCTCGTGCTCCTTCGGTCTCTTTTCTATTCTCAATGGTATCATCTTGTTGGTTCGTGTCCATTTTTACCGCTTTATTTCTTTCTCTTCTTTTAGTCTGTCTTTATCCTTCCGCTGTTGCGTTATTGAGTTCTGTACACTCCATTCATTTCAGTCCTTTGTACTTCCTTGAATCTGTTTTATTGAATTATGTCAAATTAAGCTTTCTGTTGAGCGGGTCTTTCATTAATGAATGTAATTTTTTATTCTGTTTCGTCGCTCCCTGTCTTTTGTGATTTAAACTTTTTACAAAACCCAGGGTGATATTTAGCAGCTTTACCACAGTTTTTCTTATAAACCTTTACTGTCATTGAACGTTTGTTTGCTCTTCTGACATCCACCATAGTCCTCTTTTTTTCTGCATTCTTATGATGTACCAATTCTTTCCTGGAAAGTGTTCCTAATGGGCTGTAGCCTCGGGTTCCCTCTGACCAATAAACTTAAATTGCAGAAGAACATTTTCTAAATTATTTAATGCTTAGAGTTCTACAAATGGATCTTTATTTTATATTTGATTCGATGGATCTATGAGCAGGAGCAGCCAGCTCATTCTCCATCAGAAACTCACATGGGAGGAAAAGAACTTAAAGAATCAGTCAGCCGTATATATATATATATAAAAAAGTGCTCCTCAAATAAAAACAGGTTTACAGAGATTTTTTGTTTAATTATTCTCAGCATATATTTATTTTCTTATTTTCCACAAGAAATACGCATTTGATGCACGACGCCATAATTTATACCAATTAATTCATCAAACACCTTCCGTGTATTCATTTATCCTTGTTTTAATTACTTATTTGAGTTGTTGGAAACAATACTTAATTTCAATATTGTTCAGGGATGCGAGGGGTGTATCACCAATTAACAGAATCACCAGCCAAGTATAGCTAAAATCTTTAATTTCGTTTTTTCTTTTATAAAATGGTGGAAGCTTATTAGATCCTTATTAATTTTAATGATTTCTTCGTTGAGGGATTTGTTAATTCTAAGACCCCCAGGCGCACCTAAAGTTTTGCCTCTTTGTCAACATTGCTATTGATAAAACTATTTGCATAATTCATAATGATGCTAATCTAATATAAATCGGTCTTCGTGCAGTTAGACCCCTCAACTGCTTAGGCTAAACGCGTGTGGTTCTTTATACAATTTAGAATTTCAATTTCCACCTTAAATCGATCCCTTGGCCTTGGACCCCTTGTGTCCAGTAGGCACACAAATGTTTCAGATTCCTTTTAGTTGAATAACATTCCTGGTGAATTTTAAGGTTCATTTATTTAGTACAATTGACTTCTCTAAAAGTATTGCAGATACAGTTGGACTTCCAAAATCAGCAATCTATTTTCCGGCTATCAGCTCGTACTTCTCAGAGCTGATTGTGCAGGGTGACGATTTTATCTCAGACCATAAACGTTTTGCTGTACTCTAACCTCTGAACTTCTAGCATATAGAAAGTCATTGGCTTGTCTAACTGCTATTCGTAAACAAAATTGTGAAACTATTCATTGAAACGAATTACTTTGGTGTTTCTTAAAAAAAAGACTGTCTCTTTAGCATTAGCAAAGGCATTTTATGCAAGAAAGCAAGCCTATGAAGCATCAGCCAAAAAAAAAAAAAAAAACCACTTCCACTTCACCCCTCTGTTCGTTCGAAATACCTATCCAGCTGAGCCTTAAACTTATTTAGGCTATCAACCTCCACCACAAGGGATGGCAGTCTGTTCCACCAACCAACCACCCGCTGGCTAAAGGCAAATTTCCGCACGTCTATCCTACATTTGTCTTTCCTCAATTTGAATTTATGCCCTCTCAGGTGATTATTCTGAGCAAGAGGAAGAATCCCATCAGCATTGAGCATGCTCAAACCATTCAAGGCTTTATACACCTCTATCAGATCACCTCGCTGGTGCCTAGTCTCCAGACACTGTAATTTGCAAAACTTAAGCCTTTCTTCGTAAGAGCACCCCTTTGTTCCATTCACTAATCTTGTTGCCCTTCTCTGTACTCGTTTCAGCAGCTCTACATCCTTCTTGAAATGAGGCCTCCAGACCTGTATACAGTACTCTAGGTGTGGCCTGACCATTGCCTTATACAAGGGAATAATCACCTCCTTATCCCTGCTAGAAAAATTCCTATATATCATTGACAATACACCATGAGCTACTATTGCAGCCCGTCTGCACTGCTCAGAGAACTTCATATCTGCCTGCACAACCACCCCCAGGTCCCTTTCATTCTCTACCACTGTCAGTGTAGTACCACAGAGTTGATACGTTGCTCTGGGGTTGCTGTTTCCCATGTGTAGTACTTTACATTTGTCAATGTTAAACTTCATTTGCCACCTCTCAGCCCATCTGCTCAAACTTTCCAGATCCTGTTGCAGCAGCATAGTGTCAGTAGTGTCCTTGACAACCCTGCCTACCTTTGTATCGTCTGCAAACTTCGACATTAAGCTTGATATACCCTCATCAATATCATTTATGAATACCGAAAACAATAATGGACCCAACACTGAGCCCTGAGGGACTCCACTAATAACATTAGTCCACGACGAGCAGTGTCCATTGATTACCACTCTCTGTCTTCTCCCCCTCACCACCCCTTTATCCACAGCAGCAATTTGCCTCCAATGCCACACTGCTCCAATTTGTGCAGCAGTCTTCCAGGTGCAACAGTATCAAAAGCCTTTCTAAGATCCAAATATATAATATCAAAGTTATTCCCTGCATCCAGTTCTTTTGTGACTGCATCATAGTATCCAATCAAATTGGTCAGAGAAGACTTCCCCTTAACAAAACCATTCTGTGTCCGAGCTATAGCTGAAGTCTTGTCTAAATGATCCTGCAGTGCTTCTTTAACCAGTGCCTCCATTAATTTTCCTGGAACAGAAATTAAACTCACAGGTCTATAATTACTTGTGTCAGCCTTTGATCCTCCTTTGTGAATTGGGGTCACATTTGCACATCTGCAGTCTGTGGGTACCTCCCCTGAGTCCAAGGAAGCTCTCATAATTATGGCTAAGGGTTTGCTTACTTCCTTTGCTACCTCCTTTTATATAACTGGATAGATCCCATCCACCCCAGGTGCCTTTCTTGTGTTTATCTTCAAGAATTTCTCCTCCACTTTACTCTCAGTTATTACAAGATTCTCTAGCTTACTGCTAGAGTTGAATACACCTCTGGCTTTTCCCTCGCTAAATAACTCCTCATGTGTGAATGTCGATGCAAAATATTCATTTAGTTTGTTAGCTACCTGAGCAGGATCATCAACAGTTGACCCATCGATATCATGACTAATCGTTTGTAGTTCAAGAGGTACGTGCATATTTAGCTTCATATGTCCCCTGAAATAAATGCTAGTAACTTAGAGAATTGTAATGATCCGAAGTGTAAACACAAGCCATTATCTTTTGTGGAAAGCATTGTTAAACAATCGAGAGTGGATCAAATTGAACTCATGTAAATCCAATCCAACAGTTTAGGCAAATATCAAGTAATCGTGGATATTACCCATGAAGCCAAAGTCCAAATCCCAGAAATCCAAAACTACCTTATCAACAGAGCATTAGGCATGAAAATTCGCCGGTAATATCCTTTGAAAATCGGTAAAAGAAAAGAAAAACGTTATTAGGATTTTCATTAACAGATTATAGATCATAAAAATTGAGCAATCAGTGCCATAAAGTTGAAATGGAATGACGGACTGTCCATTGAGCCTGACTTTGCCTGTGCAAAAATAAAATCCCTCGCAGCTATGTGGACGGTTATGCAAGAGTTGGTAGGCATTTCAAACATAATGTATGGCTGACGCCATCTGGTCATCTTCCCAGAAAACCCTAAGCCGAAGGACATTTTGTATTCGAACCTACGATTTGATCCAGATTCGGATATTGCATCATGAGGCAGTTCAATCGTGTTACAGGTCATACCTAACCGTATCTAAATCTATTCTCCGTTCTGGGCTGAACCCACTCCTTGGAACCATTTTAAGAAAAATCTCAATTCTTTCTAAAATCATCACCGGACAAAATGAGTGCCTGAACATCATCGACTAACTAATTACAATTTGAAGCTCTCGCGGGTAGCACAATGGATATAGTAACCGTCCTCTCCACACTGAGTGGGAAAGGCCTGGGTTCGAATTTCGTCAATGATGGCAAGGAATTTATAAGTCCTTTTTTTCCGCAGTGTGGCTGAATTAGCTGGTCTTAGGGGAGGGTTGAATAGTTTTATCTCCTAGAATCTCGGATTGAATTTTCGTCAGCAAACAAACCACAGCTACACGTAATTTACAGACACAATATAGTGACGCCTCATAGCATTGGTTGCTTTGGAGCTAAACGCGCACTCACTCCGAATCGCAAGAGGCATAACACCGGGCGGATAGATGCCACTAAATTTGAAACTCCATAGTCCTAGCCACTGAAATCTCAGGAAATTAGGTGGCAGGACCTGCTAGAGTGAAAACTTAAAATTATTTGGTACCTGGTCTGCCTCTACGAGGCATAGTGTGGACAACGTTGGGTTCCAATAGGGGTCTAGCAGCTAAATGGCCAGTGGAACAACGATACATAACACTTACAAAATCCATCTTTTAAATCTCTGGCCTTTACAGTGAACTGTTACACCTACAATGAAATGTTACACAACAACGAATAGTTACCATTCTCAAAAACCCGTGTTTGAGGCTTCTCGTCAGCTGGTGAATGGTGTCTATTAGCGAATGCATGTTGTTGAAATCAAACAAAATCAGTATGCTTTACAGCGTTTGATTTTCGATCATAGGAGTTTGAATGTATTGTAGGTTCTCCTGTTCAGATGACATTATGCAGTTTAAAATGTTATTAGCAACTTTGGCAGAACTGTGGATAATGGTGTTTGTCTCTAAACCTTGCCACCAAGCATTGATCCTCTGTCTTTAGTGACAGAAGAATGATCCTCATAATTAAACATTGTAAAGAGGACCAATTGAATGAAAGCTAGTGATCCGTGTTTAAAAAAACCCATCTCCTATGTTATTCATGTTTAAAGTCAACTGTGTCCTGTCCAGGTGTAAAATGAAGAACGAAAGAAGTTAAACGTTTGAGAGGAAGATGGTTTTAATTCTGAAATAGTTGGACCCTAAATACACCGATGTTCGAAAAAAGTGCATCACCCCTTAAAATTGTAACTGTCGTCCGAATAACGTAAGTATATGGCAATATTTCTTACAGATTGCATCAGATAAGATTGACACGCCTAGGTGATGACGTAATATTGCATCAGCTGTTTCTTTCAGCTCTATAAGCACGCTATGCAAGAATTCTTAGTATACTCATCTCGGTGTACTCCTGCTTATGTTTGGGGTATTCGTTCCTCGTTTAGGGGTACTCGCATTATATCTTAAGAAAACCGAACAATTTTAATAACAACCATTTTATTTCTATATTCTGTTGATTTTCATAAGTTCGTGGAATGCAAAATTAGTCAAATTTAAATAAAATTAACCGAAAAATTCTTTGCATGACATATTGTGATTGGTTTTCTGCAACAGTTCTCCTTCAACATTCTATAAGTCTAATTTATTTCTATCCTTTTTCCATAGAATGTCGTTTTTTTTTTTAGTCTTTAAGGGTGCATTTCAACAACTTTATCGACCGTTAATTCTTTCTTCTTAATAATCATCTAAACAGGATGTTTAATGTTTTCTGCTTTTTTCAAATACCCCATTTCAAATTTTAAAGAAGGGTATCTTGGAAATTTATTAATTCCAAAAAAGGGGTACGTCTGGCAACCCTACTGTAACGTTGTATAATGTACGCTTCAGCTTTCATCAAAGAGGAAAGCTGAAGCGAAATGAATTGCCACAGTTCATCCTCCTCTTCAGATTTTGAAGAAGATTTAGAAAATGCACGCGCTTTTCTTAAAGCCGAGAAAACAAGAGTACGCGACATCAACTGGAAGAGAACAGAAAAAGGCGAATTCCATCATTTACTGCAGGACTTAGAAGAAGACAAAAATCGTTTTAAGATGTACTTATGGATGAATAAAGAAGAATTTAATATTCTTTGCGATCTAATTAAGGATGATATTCAAGGGAAAAATACGCAATTTCGTAATTCAATCAGCGCTAAAGGAAAAATTAGTTGTATGTTTAAGGAAAGTTGAAATACTGTAAGGTTAATTTTGAATAAGGACTTATTCTCAATACAAAACATTTTTTTAAATTAAATTTAATAACAACAAAGAACTGCTTTTCAACGCTAAAAATTGAACTTGTAAGAAATTGAGTTGTTCAAATTGAAATAATCGACTTGTTCGTCCTCTCAATTTGTTAATTGTAATTCCTTAACTATTAATAAATATCGTTTGTTTATATTTCTGTTTGTGATACTAGTCATTAATGTACTCTTGTATACATGTACCAACTAATCACAGGTGAGTGATTAGTTGGTGTACATATAGAGTGTGTGTTGTTCTAGCCCTTCCCCCAAACTAGACTCCAGTGGGGTAACCTACCAGAAAACCCCTCTTACTCTGCTGAAGCCACGGTCCCCTCCTCTGCGTCATGGGGTGGGATGTGCTGGCACTGACTTCAGCTGGTCTGGCCCATGTTGGGATTTATGAGATTAATATTACATATCTACAGAGATTCAGCGCCATCACCCTCCCACATAGGGCACTCTAACCCTATTATTTTGATTCCCCCACCTCCTGTCCAAACCTTTTGCCTGGTGGGCTCCACCGTCTTAAATCTTTCCCTCTTCTTGTCTTCCCTCTGTGGAGAATGGGCTTCTTCTACAGGGGTGCCCCACTCTCCGTTTAAGGTTTAAATTCCTGATGGAAGTCTTCCTATCATCCACGTCCTTTAACTTCATATACTCCATTACTTACATCTCCCCCACGCTCCTTTCCAACAAACCTTTTTTTTAGGGGTCTTTCCTAGCAAGCTCAGGCGATGCCAGGGTTCGCCCAGCCAAAGAACTTGATCCCTTCTACTTGGCCCCGCTTGCCGCGCCTGGTATGGTAATTAGCGATCGGTGGTGTTCTACGGGCCCCTAAGCTAAGAGGCCAGATAAACAACATAACCCTACACTACACTGCGTAAACCATAAGTGACTCCTCACACACTATCTGCCCTTTACAGGATACTGTATTCAACGGAAGGGAACTGATCCCGGAGTTGTGAGAAGGCACGGTGCCGCTAGGACCTAAACAACAGGTACCAGATGTTTTCAATTTAATTGCGAAATTTAAAAAAACAAAACAAAACAGCTTAATCTATTCACGTGATATATTAATTAATTAATTAATTCTTTCTCATATTTCTCAAAACTTGCCTCTCAAATTACATTTTTGATAAAGAACTCCCTCTAAATAGTTTTCTCTATTAAAAAAAGATCATAATATCGGATGCCGGCCGTGGTCTTGTGGCAATGTTAGTCAACTCACAGATCCCGACCAAAAATAATAAGACGGTAAGCTACCTTACCCTCTCTGCGTGTTTTTGGATTTGTGTCTACTGTCCTATCCCCTAAATTAGATAGAAATGGCCGACTGATTAAAACCTTATTATACTTAAAACTGGTATACATACATGTACAATTGCCAACTGGACAAATCTGTCTCTCAATTTGTTCCCCGATTCAGTTTCTGATCTTAGAATAGATCGTTATGGAAGATCAAATGAGTAGTGACCATTTTCAAACTCTGTGAAATCTGCTAATGACACGCCCTCCATTAGCCCAACCTTGCGGTAAATGGAAATTGTCTCGAGCCAATTAGGTTAAATTTCGGTCAGTTTATCTCCTTGGATGAGAAACTCTACTCTTGTAGACCATCAACGAAGTCACCGTCTCTATAACGCAAAGAATTTCGCAGACAAATGCTTAACTGAATCTATTGAATCTTCCCCCTCGAAGACATTTTAATTATTGTTGGAATAAAGAATGCACAAAAGCGAAGAAGTAAAAAATCAAAGCTTGAAATTTATTTCGTCGAATCCCAACCACAGTTAATCTTATTAACTACAAGAAGCTAAGGGAAAAGGTGCATCTCATTCGAAAACAAGCCAAGTAGGAATCTTGGACTCGGTTTGTTTCTTGCATTAATAAAAACGCCCACTCCATGCGAGAAAATTAGGCAAGTTTCCAATCATCCCTTCCTAGTTCTCTCCTGGAATGGACAAGAACTTTCATTTCATCTGGAGAAAATGCCTTGGGTAACATTTTTGCTCAAGTCTCAGTAACATCAGCCTATTTTCAGACATTTTAGAAAATTAAGACCACCACTGAACAAACCAAAAAAATCCAGACCTTTCTACTCTTTCCATATAACTAATCCAGCATCCTGAACTTCTAAAAATCATTAGAACAACACGCACGTCTGGTTTCTAGATGCTGCCAGATGAACTATTACATCATGCTACAACATCTATATGACAAAACTTTACACCTGCTGCTGATATTTTATAACTGAATCTTCCTGAAAAACCTTTATACCACTTCTTGCCCAGTCATTTCACAGTCCTGGCCTCTTTGAAAAGATTCCATCAGTCTTCATAGCAAAAGACCGACTTCCTCTCCAAGTGCCTAAAAATCCTTGAAAACATTACCCATAGTCTCCTTGTCTGGATCACTGCGATTCAATGATCCAGCCAAGTCGACATGTTGAACACGTTGTTATGGTTTCCATAAATATAGGGATGACATTTGTTACTTCTTGGCGGCATAGTATTCTTAGTGACCTTCATGTTACGAAGTGGACCTCCCTATATTCATCAAGAATTTCTTCCGCAGTCGTTCTTTTCAAGTTCAATACCAGATCTACCTTTCTACAACATTCTTGTGGGAAAGTGCTGCAAGGATTTGTTCTGAGCGCCAACCTTGTCGTCCTTGTAATAGATTCCATTACAAAAGAACTCTCAAATATTTGTGAGGCTTACCTTTACGTCGAGGAGCTCTCTATTTGTTGCTATTCATCGAACAAGAGTCTGTTCAATGGTAACTGCAGATATCCCTGAATAAAGTACAGGAGTGAGCATTGCTCAACAGAAAACAATTGCAATTCACTTTTACAGGTAAAATGAATCGAATAAAAACCCTGAACTTCTGTTGTTTAACCTATCATCCAATCGCCAACAGCACGAGATTGTTGGGATTCCTTCGAGCACATTAAATTTATACTTACTAGTTGTCTCAAAAAGTTGAAAATATTTAGAGTTTTGCTCGCCCAGGCTTTAGGAGTAGACTGCTACTCCTTTAGGAGTAGACCTCCCTACTCAAAATGCCCAACTTCACTCTGTTTCTCCACAGAAAAACAGTTACTCGAGTAGCTGCCAAAATACAAAGTTTACATCCTATTGAGCCCTGACTCTTTAACCCACTCTTACAAAATCTTTCTAGAAATGAACCCAATAAAATGAGACCAGCAGGATTTCGCTTTCTTGAGATAACAAAGAGTTGGAATATTTTTTGTTTTCAATAGGTAACGACTTATTCTCTCTCTCCCACCATGGATTCCGCCTACTGAGCTGACTTATGACACTGATTTTTGTCAATGGAGAAAGAACTCACTGGTGACACTTAACGTGAAACAATCCCATGCGTATCATATTCAGAACTATGTCGATTTATTGCCAATGTATTCTGACGACTCAAAATGCCATTCAGTTGTTGGAGCAGCGCCAGTGTGTCCCTCTGCTATCTTATTGGTTCCCTTCCATCCGAATATAACAAGTTTTCCGTGGAAATAAATGCAATCAAATTAGCTTTAGAAATTCTGAATCCTTACCACCTCTTCAGTTTACTCTGGTTCACCCTGTTTTTAACCTAATCGGAAGTCTGCTACTGAAAATTGAAGACCACCATCAAGTGGGCAATTTTTTATATATTTTTGCACAGTCTAGATGTCTCGGGTGGAGAAATTTATTGTTTTATCTCTCAGGTGGGATTGTAATATCCGATGAATCGAATTAATCAGGCTGGGAATGAGCCTCCAGAGAGGGTGAAGTCGGTGGTTTTAAAGGAGTATTAGAAGGGTGGCAGATTGAGCAGCAGTCGAGGAACGCTAAAGGAGTTGCGTGGAGAACTGATTTAGTTGCCATGGAAACAGCTTTACTCTGGTTTGGTAGGAGTTTAGTACCCTCACGTTTTTGCTTGTCCTTTTTTGCAATTTATAAGTTGGATAACCTTCTCGGCGCAGATCGGATTGGTTATCGATGGGTGATCCTAGTTCCACAGCGTTGAAACGGTCTCTTACAATAATTTTGAAGTTCTTGATCTGGGAACGAAGAATATTGACACTAACTGGGATCTCATACTACACTGATGATGTTTAAAATTCCTTTCGGAATTCGTTATCATGTCTAAGAAAAGAAAGAAAGTGTTACTGAAACGTGTACCTTTTGGGAAAAAACCATAGTGCACTAGTAAAAGTTGTTTAATTCTAAATAAGAAAAAGATAGTAGAAACCTTGGATTCTACGATAAGTTTGTGTGAGAACTGATCATGGAATGCCTTGATCAGTTTGCTTGTTGAGTTGGGAAAAGGGTGTCATTATCCGTTTGTATAAGACAATGGCAAGACCGCATAAGAATATTGTGTTGAAGAGATACAGAACGTCTAGGAAAGGTATCGGAGAACGAAAACTAGGTTGGTGGGGGTTGTTTATGCCCATGTTAAGAACGGCTTAGAGAGTGTGCTTACTTTCGGGCAGCGTATTGTATATCTTGGAATGAATTGCCTGCTTCGAGGTTGAGAGTTCGGTAAAGTTCAAAGGGTTTTTGTTCTTGCGGATGTAGTAAAAGCCTGCTTCTTTGCATTATTTAGCAATTATAATACTAAATACAAACAACATAGAGACAAATACAGGGGGCACTCAATTGGTATGTGTGGAGGGGAGGTTCTCTGCTCCCCTGAGATGAGATCATTCTCGTAGTTTACCGTTCTTCTTGTCCTGGCTTGTAGCACAGTGGATATAATCACTGTCCACCTCACTGCATTAAAAAGGTCTCAGTTGGAATCTCGCCAAAAACAACAGGAATTTCTGTGACCTTTTTTTTTCACAACGTGGTTGAGTTAGTCAGTCTCAAAGAAAGGTTGCATGGTTTTCCTTCCCGGAAACTGGTTTTTCATCCAGTAAACAGAAACCGACCGAAGACTACACACAATTATTGACTATATATACTGATGCCTCATAGTCTTAGTTGTTTTAGCAGCGCGCACACACACACACACACACACACACACACACACACACACACACACACACATCATTGCTTCTTCTATACGAAACTCAAAGGTTCAGCAGATATACAATCCACCCATTTTTGTCGATTTGTATTTTCGGAATTTAGATGTTTATCCAGTGATTGTAATCATCATGCAAATCAGCAAGACTAAATTTTCATATGATGATCTCTAATGTCATGGTATATTAATGAAGGTTCCTTACAGTTTTGTTGCAGGGTTTGAACAATATTCAGAAGACAAAATAATTCTTTTTGGAAGAAAGATAACCCTTAGCTTTTAGAAGACTAGTATATGTGATCAATATCAAAGAACCTTGCTAAAAGTTGGGGAGCGTGGGAAAGTCAGCCAAGTTCTTGCACCTTTGGTTCAGTAGTGCAAACTTTATTAGAAATGTGACAGGGAATTTTGATCCTTTGGTCAAAATGATTCTTTGGTCCAAAGACCAAAGAATCATTTTGACTTCGTCAAAAGAATTTTGATTCTTTGATTAACTTTGAATAGTTTAACTGAATGAATTTAGCGCTTGAAACATTTTTAATATTTAACTTATTTTGACCATAAATTGTCTCATAAGATTAAAATCACTTTCTTGGACGTTTACAGGAGAAATCGTTAGGTTAAGATTCTCATGAAACAGTATTACCATTTGTTTTTTTTACCCATCACAGCAAAGATGATTATGGACGAATAACAACATATCTGTGGAACTAAACTCGGTCTTCATCCCCTCCGAACTCAATGAACATAAATCATCTGTTGGTGAGAATATCCAACTGCCAGTGCAATTAATATTGTCTTTTTACGCTTAATCCAGTCATACACCAATTTAAATATTCTAATTTTGGTATTTTCAACCAGCAAAGACTGTTTCTGGTTTCAGTTTAATAGATGGCAAAAGAGGGTGGTCTGACTGACACAATAACAAGATGTCCGATGAATCGTGATTTATACTGTTTCAAAGAGGGAAAGAAACATTGTGTAGAATGTCAGGCAATTGTGAGGGAAGACAGCCATGTAATTGATTGGGGATTTTTCATGTGTCATTCACTCGGTGACATTGCTTGAGCTAGAGGGGAATAAAGCGATTTTTCATATCATTTCATCTAGTGATTTACAATTCCTGCTGGCATCCAGTCTGTAGATTTAAACGTGGGGAAACGATTGGAATCATCAGCTGTAAAAAAAGTGTTTATCAGAACCCTTAGCGATACCAACGCAAGTACACAAAAGTTCTTTTTAAGAATAACGGGACAGTGTTCTGAGGGAATTAATGTTATGTATTTTTCGAAAGAAAGAATTTATAAAGAAATGTACGCAAATCTCGACACCATCGAAGCAATTGGTGGTAAAAAAAAAGGTGAAAATCTCTTCCGATGTCAACGTTGAATGCATCATTTCCATCTAGAAATTCTGAGTCCTTTCTCTCTGTTTTCCATACATTTTCAACAAGGCCAAAAGACAAAAGGCCCTCTAGCGACGAATTTTGCATTAAAATGGGAGTCCGTAATTAAATTAGCGGCAAGGAGACAAAGGGTAAAGAAAAGATAGTGGTTGAGGACAAAGACGTAAAGAAAATATAAAGAAGCCGAGGAAAAAACCGTTTGATGTTAAAGAAAGCGAATGAATAGGAATAAGGCTGGTATATACACCGCTGAGGACTTGCTAGGCAAAGTAAAGAAAAGAAGGATTTGCTGAATAGAAATTTAGGAGGTTTAAAGGATTTATAGCGAAAGTTTTTAAAAGGAAGGAAGTTCATAGAAGAATCGCTGGCATAATTTCTGTTTTTGTTATTGAAAAAACAAAACCCAAAAAAAAAGAAAACTATACTTCGTATGGGGGGAAAGGTAATTCGTTAATCCCCTAGGGATAATGCTGGATTGATTCTGGTGTTCTTTCTGGATAACGCAGATTTCCATTGGGGTTGGCATAGTTTGATCTGATCATTATTTGTATGACAGCTACGTACCTGTGGGGGGTTAAGGTGATAGATGGCGCTGCAGGTAGCGCTGTTCAGTGATTTGTATGGCAGGTATTGTTTAGATTTCAGAAAAGCAAAAAAAGAAACATTATTCAATACACACTGCCTTCCAGAAGTATCTGAACATTTTTGTTTTCGTGGTCCATTGGACCGTCTCGGATAAGCAAGCGCTTATTGGTAAGGTGTCGTCAAGGAAAGACCTTAGCGATTTCGAAAGGGGGATGGTTGTTGGAGCTCTTTTGGCAGAAGCTTCGGTCACTAAGACAGTGGAACCCGCTAACGTTCCACGAGGAACAGGTTCCAAAGTTATGGGAAGGACCTTGGGAGTCGAAAGGGAAGACATTATTTCAGGATGACAGTGATCCAATCCACAGAGCACAGGCTGTCACCCAGTGATTTGAGGAGCATGAAACTGAACTTTTTTTCACATACCATGACCATCACAATCACTAGATCTAAACCCGATAGAAGCCAAAGTCGACTGTTGATGATGTTAGCATGAAATGGAAGCTGACGATACCAGAAACTCAAAGGAAGACCACCGAAGGTCACCACGCAGTAAAACAACCTCGTCAGACAGCTCTGCGAAACATCATTCAAGAGTTTAAGGCGTCAACACGGAACGACTGAAGTCTGTACGAACATATTAATATGGAGCTCCATAGTCTTGGTTTTCATGGCGCATTACCCCCAAAACATCTGTTCTGTTTGCTGGAGGAAAAATCCGAGCTTCCGGGAGAAAAAACCATGCCATCCTTGCCTGAGACCGACTAACTCAGCCACGCCGTGAAAAGGCCCATAAGAATTCCTTGCTTCATCGACGGCACTCGAACTAAGGTCTTTTCCGCCCGATGTGAAGGGGGATAGCGATTCTAGCAACTGTGCTACCCACGAGGACAGCAGATGAGGGAAGGAGTTCTGGGGCCATCATTCAGTTGTGTGTATGTAAGCGTTTCTAGTAAATTTATTTACGTAAGTTGCGTTTGAAAAAAAATTAAAAACCCGACCGACTAACTTGGCCACAGTGTGGAAAATAGTTGACAAACATTTCTTCCATCTATACAGAAAGTACTCCTAAAATGGCAGCGAACTCGTCCTTTATTTATTATCAGTTTACTATATGAGGGCTGTTCAAAGAAGTCATCATAAATTTAAAAACAATAATAATATAAATTGGAAAAAATATTACTAAATGAGTGGGGGTATATAACTATCGTTTTACACAGGGGTGAACAAATGCACTGTATTTTTTTTTTTTTTTTTTTTTTTTTTGTGCACGCATGCTCAGAACGGTACGTTACTCTTAAATTTTGCTACCTTTTTTAAAAAAAAATTGTACAGAAATTTGCTCCATGATCGAGATGTATGTGAACCCTCGTGGGTTCACAGTTGGTAGAATCGCTGTCCTCCCTAAACAAAAGTAGTAAAGACCCGAGTTCGAGACCCATCGATGACGCGAGGCATTTTTATGGGCTTTTTCACAACGTGGCTGAGTTAGTCGGCAGGCGACAGTAGTCTGGTTTTTCCTCCCAGAAATTCTGGTTCTCTAGATGGTGTTTGCTGTATGATTGAGGTCGTGAGGTTATGCTAGCCATGCTATGAGGATAATGGTGAACACATCCGGATAAAGCAATTGTCATTCTAGCGTATTTTAATTGGGTATCATTGTCACGTTAGGTGAAATTCCTCCCTGTAGTGTCAACATAAGATCTTCCATAAAGGTAGAATTTCTCTAAACATCTGTGCAATCATTTGTCCTCGAAACTCCATGGAAGTCGGACATTCAACTATCCTAACTAGTATACTGTAGCCCCTACAGGTGTCTCTTTCGAATAATGGCATTGGGGAATGCCATGTCTCTGCTGCGAAGAAAGTTTTCTCTTGGACCTCTAGGAATGCATTCACCGCGGCCATGACGTCCCTGTCGGCGAGAAAAATTAATGCCCACCAGGTATTTTTCCAAATTAGGAAATAGATGAAAATCCGATGGTGCTAAATTTAATGAATATGGAGGATGATCCAAGTTTTCGAAGCCGCATTCAAGCAGTGCAGCTATGGCAATGATAGACTTATGAGCATGCGCTGTCCTGGTGGGACAAGACTCCTTTTCTAAGTTTTCCCCGGAATTTGTCGTTGCTTTCACGCAAATGCCTCACAAGGTCTGCGTAATATGCCCCTGTGACTCTTTGATCATTCTGAAGGTCATCCACCAGTAATACTTTATCAGCATTCCAAAAACTGATGCTGCCACCTCGCCAGCAGAAGGAATCAACTTGACTTTCTGTGGAAAGGGGGGGGGGGTGAAAGAGCTGCGTTTCCACTTTTAGGACTGCTCCTTTGTTTCTGGTTGAAAATGATGACCAACGTCTCATACATCACAAACCTTAGAAGGAAATTTGCTGTATCTACTTGAAAAATGATGCTAATGTTCACTCGACTTGATCAGTCTAGTACGTTTTTGATCTGCCCTCAAAAACTTTGAGTCCCATCTTGCTGGCACCCTTCTTTATATTGAAAACCTGTTGTGTGGTACACACGTTCAAATGAGATTCCCAAGACTCTAATGTACCGAACTGTCACTCACCATATCATGCACACAAGTTCTGGAGTGAGGGACGTTGCAGGTCTTCCACAGCCTGGGTTATCTTCCAGGCTCTTCCTCCTTGGTTTAAATTCTGCTGCCCACTTCTTAACCATGGATTAGGAAGGGACATCCTCTCCCAGTGTTGTGACCTCATGAATTGCCTCTAGCGCTAGTCTCTTTTGATTCAAATATTAATGACTGCACGGTGATTGATTTTATCCGTTTTTTCTTATTCACAAAACTTTGTTTGTAATATGGGAGGTATGGCAATGCAGTTCTCAGACTGGTGCAGTAAATAAAACAAAATTAATAGCTCAAAAATGGATTTATTTTTATTCCTGGTAATCACCATTTGATGGAATGCACTTATTACACGGTTCTAAAAGTTTCTTGAGAGAGTTGGCGAAGGCCTCCAAACAGATGCTGTTCAGTTCTTTGTTTTCAACATCCTGAAGTCTCTTTTCTTTGAGAGCAATTTTTACCTTGGGAAAAATGGAAGAAGTCCGTTAATGAAACATCAGTAGAGTAGGGTGGATAGTTGATCTGTACAGTGCTATATTTCACCAGAAATGTCTTCACAACAAGTGCGGAACGGGCAGGGTACTGTTATGCAACAAGAAACAGCTGCCTTTCTGTCGAAAATGCAGCCTCACTCTGGAAATGCGCTTCAATAGCCATTGAAGCACCTCTACGTAGAACGCAGTATTGAGTCCCTCCCCTCTAGGTACAAATGCTTTATGAATCATACCCAGCTTGTTGAAAACAGCATCGCTTTGATCCTGGACTTCAGTAAACTAAATTTTGGGCCTTGGTAATGATTTTTGAAGTCCACTGCAAGATCTGACGTTTCTTCTGTGGGTCGTACTGAGACATCCAAATGGCAGTATAGTGCAAGAAATTAGGATTGCCTTGGCAAGACAAGACGGGATTAAATCTGGCATGATGACTCTTCGTTGATTTTGCTCATCCATGCAGCTGTGTGGCACAAATTTTACACAGACTTTCATTTTCGCCTAAATCTTCATGCAGAATTTGACGAATCGTCTACATATTCATATCCAACTTAGCCATCATTCTGAGAATCAAACGACGATCTTTTGCCAAGGTTGACGGACGTTACTTCTTGGGTGGGTTTTTGCGTGTGTTAGTTGTTGACGCATCGGCTTCTGTGGCCATAATGTACTTCCCAAAGATTTTGCGTTATACTGTGATCCAAGCCCGAGGCGGGATTCGAACCCGCGATCTTTGGGTTGCCAGGCAGGCACTTTACCCACCTGGCTAGCCCGGTCGGCCCACTTCTTGGATCATCGCGAACATCCTCACTTCTGTCTTTGAACCGCTTATCCCATTCAAACACACTAGTGCCACTTAACGTTTCGGTTGGAGATTTTCCCAGTTGAAGCAAAATTTGATATTCTTTCGTTGCCCCATTGCAGAATCGCCACACAGAAAGTTAACGCTACTAACAAAACTGGTTATTACTTGTAACCTGACAGCCGGTGGACAATCTCTGTATCATCACCACCACTTAGAGGAAGTTTGAGCTACAGTACACAACTTTCGTGTATTTTCAAACTCATCCAACATGACTGCAACAGCACCAATCGGTGAACTTTATTGCTACACCTCGTATACGGCGCAATATAGCCTAAGTTGCTGATGCGCCTCAAATCCTACAAACAAACTACCCTTTTATACTCGGGCCACAAATATTTCAACTCCCCCCTTACTTTTTGGAACCTTCCCCAAAGTCTAGACAATCACATATGAACACGAGTCCTTTTGCTATATCCGTTTGAGCCTATCGAGCCTCAAGCGTTTCTCGAGCACTTAAGAAAGCGGTTTGTCAGCAATTTCCCAACGTTTGATTAAATCGGTGGTAATTTTAATGTATCAGCGCTTGCATCATCAGATTGAGTTCTCCCCCTATATTTGTCTTGTGAGATACTCTTCATAATCTTGATTCGCCACCTGATGAATCATGAGCGTTTCAAGAATTTAGCTAACGATTTTTCGTATTGCCCAACAGATTCTGGCATTCCATTGGGATGTTTATGGAATTCATTAACAATTTTCTGACACTATTGTCTAAATGTGAGGAGAGGGCTGAGTTCGAACTCCATCGGCAAATAAAGAATTCTCAAAAGCCTCTTCATTTGAGGGTATGATGGACAGCTTGTGCAATGTAGGCCTGTTCTTCCTAATTGTTTTAATGCAGTGAGTGCGGGTGCAGGAAACCCTGGCTTTGATAGAGATATAAAACTACTTCAGGTTTGGTAAGAGGAGCGAGTTGTTCAGACATACGTGATTTGTTCTCTTCTGGAGCTTATTCATTCAATTATAAGGTGATCGGTCCACGATTTCTATTGACTGCCAAAGAGGGAATGTATTTTAGGATAAATGATATTTAATATTCTCCACGGTCCGGTGAATTGATCAACGCTTTCAAGAATCGGATAACCAAGAGGGTTTCGCAAACCCATGAAGACGATCAGTTGAGGATACAAAGGTGATAATCAAAACAGGGAATCCTCAGGGTAAGTTTTAAATTGCCTTTGTGAAATAGTTGCTAAGTCTAAGTTTGAAGTTTAACAAATCGTTGGATGGACCGAATTGCTTCTAATACCGCTCACTCGACCAAAGTTGAATATAAACACCGGCAGGGATGGGTGATGTTCTTGGAGTGTTCAACGTACCTGGTTTATTATCTTAAGCATCTCTGCAAACCGCATACGGCCAGTTTCTTTACTTGATTCCATAAAAGCATGCGTGTCTTCTTCGTTTCCTTCCCCCCTCCTGATATTTCTCGTTAGACTTCCACTTCAAAAGTGCCTGTGGCTGTCTCCAAGAATTTTATATACTTTTGTGTAGTCTGGTCTTGTAAAGATCATTTCATCTACTTGTGTGCGTTAGCTGTCCATTGTACGCATCAGAACCGGACAATTTACAGCGTGTGTGGCCCGCCTTTGCACGTTTATGGATGCGCAACACGTTCTCTCAGTGCTAGAAGAACACGACAGCTTTCCGCTTCCGTGTAGCAGGAAAATGATTGGCGATGGGGAAGGGACGGACAAGAGAACTTGACTTTGACGAAACTTCCAACGATTGCTGCTTCAGAATCAGAAATATTGAAAGTTGTTGGTTGCATGATGTTGAGGACAGTATCTTAAGAATTAGGCTAGTTGCTGATGTCGTCCATTGTGTGTATTTCTTGTTATCATTATCACTCCTGAGAATCGAAAAATTCCGGTCTTTTTGAGCATGGTTCCATGTTAAACGACATCTCGCCCATTCTCTCTTTACGTTCCACTTGTCCAGTTTTTCCTTTTATTACCTTGTTTGTGTCAGAGGGAGAAAGTGAGGGGGGGGGGATTGCTTCATCCCTTCCTCTAGACACGTATTGGGAGAATAAAACTGACCGGACAAATATTCACAAGCTGCCCATTAAGTTACGTTCAAATGCAATTTTATACACAATCCAGCCCAGTGGGGTAATGTGGTGGCGGTCCAATCCGCCCCTGCCTCCCTCACAACTGAGATTATCTCTCAATACCTCATTTGTGGGAGATGTGGGAACTAACAAGCGTTTCAAACAGGAACTCTCTCGATTTCTTCGTATCAGGGAGATGTAACATCATTCAACCAATTTCATTTGCAATTGAGGGAAGACCATCCTATTAATGAAAGAATGGGAATGGAATGACATTTTTTTTTCTTCTTCTCATAAGTCTTTTTAGGCGCGATTAAAAAACAAATGCATCTGTTTCCTGCTGTTTGTCTTTTCGTCCACTTAAAGGGCTTTCCAATCGGTGGCCCACTTATTCGGTTTCGGGAACAGGCGTTGTGGATTTTTTTACATCAGTTCACATATAGGCAAGTTGTGAACGAGATTGGCCTGTGCGGACTTGCTTTTTGCCGCTCCTGGAACAGAGAAGTTTTTTCTGATTTATTTTCTGTTTTATTAGCTTAAATTGGCATAGTAACTTATTTTCTAGAGTAGCTTTATATTCCTATTTACGATACTTAGTTTAAAGTAACTGATTTTGCAGGTATTACTTAGTATCGGTGAGGGTATCAAATCCACGTGTTTACCGTTCGTAAATTGCCGCCATTGTTACGCGATACAAAATATCTCGAACTAGATAGCATAAGCTTAGCCCAGCGGTCAGGCGCGCGGGTGAATAAGTACACGTGCCTTGAGTGACCGGGGTTCAAGCCCGTGACTGCTAAATACGGTGCTGTTTCTTGTATTCTATCTTGTGAACTCCTCTGACCGTTTGGTCGTCCCGGAGTATAAACAGAAAAATTATTATTATTATTATAGTATAGTACGTAATATTGTCAATTAATCAGCAAAATCCTTGTCAATTAAATTGTACTTTTAATACATATAACAACTTAGGTTACGTAACCAATAATTAGTGAAAATAAATAATTAATACGGAAGTTATATAAAGGGATTTCGTAGATAACACTCGGCACTGAAACATAAATATAGCGTTATAACTGTGTTGGGATAAAAGTCTAGGGTTTTTAATTTTGTACTGAAATTGGAATTTTATTGAAATTAAATCGAAATCATGACTCAAACCAGAGCAGCAAAGCAAAGGACTCAGGCTAATTGGAGTGCTGTGGCTCAAGGGAGAACTGAGGGGGGCAGTTGCCCTTTGAATCACAGCCTCTTAAAATGCACTACTTGCTTGATGTTTGTGGAGCAGTCAGGTACGGGACATAATACTGCCATGGGGGATGTCTTTGTGTGCACGCGATGCAAGGAGTGTAAGGAAATCAGGCGAGAACTCAGCGTTGTTATGGGCCTATATCAGAGCTTGAAGGAGAGGGTGGATGCCCTCGAAGGATTAAAAGTGAGGGCCCATCAAGCTCTCAGCTGCCCACACCAATGCCAGAGCTTGCACTTGGCCATCGTGCAACAGAGCGGCAGCCCCCAAGGAAGAATGCGCTGGTCCCAAAGGAACTAGTAGTTGTTGGTGACTCTATTGTCAGGGAAACGGGGAACATGCTTTGTAAAAAGGATAGGTGGAACAGGACCAGGGTATGTCTGCCAGGGGCAAAGGTTGATGACGTTGTAGAGCGAATATCATCTTTTAAGGGCACAAAAGGTGATATAGTTATACACGTTGGCACTAATGATATTAAGAGTAGGAGACCGGCAGAATTGCTTAACAAGTACAGGTCACTGTTGAAAAAAAGCCGTGAATTAGGGTTGAATTTGTAAGTGTCTGCAATTCTGCTCAGACACGATAGGAGGGAGTATATGATGAGAGCCTTGTCGATCAATTCGGCCCTGGAAAGATCGTGCAAGGCTCAAGGGGTAGAATTTTTTTCAGCCTGGACTGTACTTGTTAACAGGAGAGACTGCTTCTACAGGGACGGGATACACTTAAATAGAAAGGGTGCAAGAATATTTGCTGATGCTATCGAGGCAGTGTTAGGTGGGTCGGAAAACTGCTAGCTTGTTGGGAGACAAAGATTAATGGATTAACAGTAGCCACTGGCAGAGGTGAAAGAGATTCTTGCACTGCTTCTATTGGAATGAGCAGCAGCCTGGGAAATAAGATGCAGGGTATTTCAGAGACTGCTGGGAGCCATTGTGGTACAAATAAACACATGGGTTGTGTTAGGGAAGTTAAGAAAAATAACAGGTGCATGTATATTCGCGTGTACACCAATGCTAGGAGTTTAGTAAATAAATTTGATGAATTTGAGGTATTGCTCAAAGCATCAAAGGCAGATATTGTGGGGATTTCAGAGACGTGGTGTCACACAGATATAAGGAATGCAGAACTGGAATTTGGGGAGTACAACGTCTACAGAAAGGATAGACAGGACAGGACAGGACAGGACAGGATAGGATAGGAAGGGAGGAGGGATTATGCTATTAGTTAAGAAACACATAAAATCCAAGGAAGTGAAGCCAGTCGACATCACTGGACAGTGCAGTGTCGAGTCAGTTTGGTGTGACATAAGCATTGGGAGATCAAAATTGAGAGTAGGAGTGTGCTATAGGCCTAATGACTCTGATGAGTATAATAAGGAACTGTACAGGGAAATAGAGTGGGCCAGTAAAACAGAGAGTCTTATAATGGGAGATTTTAATTTCCCAGATATTGATTGGAATTTGGGGGCTGGTTACTCACACACTAGCAGGGCTTTTGTGGATTTATTGGATGATTGTTTTTTACATCAGCATGTTCGGGAGGCAACAAGAGGGAGTAATACTCTTGATTTGATTATCAGCAGTGATTCTTCATGCATTAAGAATCTGCAGGTAAATGAACCACTAGGTGGCAGTGATCACAGTGTGCTGAAGTGGGATTTACTCAAAGAGTTAACTACCATTAGGTAGTTAACTCTTTGAGTTTAGGGAAGGGTTATTGCTTCCGTAAAGGCGACTACGATGGACTGAGACAGTATTTAAATTCTATACAGTGGGACCAACTGATGATGTTACCAACAGCAAATTCAAAATGGGAAGCATTCAAAGAACTTATCTTGGAAGCTACTAGGCTTTACATACCAACTAAGAAATATTGTTCAAGGTTTAGGCCAAAATGGATGTCAGATGAACTAATGAGGCATATGGCAGAGAAGAAAAATGCATGGGATACATACAAATTAACACATGACACAGAAGCCTATGATAGATACAAGTTGATCTGTAACCAAGTTACAAAGGAAGTTAGGCAGGCGAAGGTAGATTACGAGAAATCTTTGGCAAAAGATGCAAAGAAAAACAGCAAAGAGTTCTTTACTTATGTAAACTCTAGAAGCAAAGGGATGAATCAGATTGGTCCACTGGACATTGATGGGTCAATTGTTGATGATCCTGCTCAGGTAGCTAACAAACTAAATCAATATTTTGCATCGACATTCAAACATGAGGAGTTATTCAGCGAGGGGAATTCCAGAGGTGTATTGAACTCTGGCAGTAACCTAGAGAATCTTGTCATAACTGAGAGTAAAGTGGAGGAGAAACTATTGAAGATAAACACAAGAAAGGCACCCGGGGTGGATGGGATCTATCCAGTTATATTAAAGGAGGCAGCAAAGGAAGTAAGCAAACCCTTAATCGTAATTATGAGAGCTTCCTTGGACTCAGGGGAGGTAACCATGGACTGGAGATGTGCCAATGTGACCCCAATTCAAGGGAGGATCAAAGGCTGACACAAGTAATTATAGACCTGTGAGCTTAACTTCTGTTCCAGGAAAATTAATGGAAGCACTGCAGGATCATTTAGACAAGACTTCTGTTATAGCTCGGACACAGCATGGTTTTGTTAAGGGGAAGTCTTGCCTGAACAATTTGATGGGATACTATGATGCAGTCACAAAAGAACTGGATGCAGGGAATAACTTTGATATTATATATTTGGATCTTAGAAAGGCCTTTGATACTGTTGCACATGGAATACTGCTGCACAAATTGGAGCAGTGTGGCATTGGAGGCAAATTGCTGCTATGGATACAGGAGTGGTTGGGGGGGAGAAGACAGAGAGTGGTAATCAATGGACACTGCTCATCGTGGACTAATGTTATTAGTGGAGTCCCTCAGGGGTCAGTATTGGGTCCATTATTGTTTTCTGTATTTATAAATGATAGTGATGATGGTATATCAAGCTTAATGTCCAAGTTTGCTGACGATACGAAGTTGGCAGGTTTGTCAAGGACACTACTGACACTATGCTGCTG
Source organism: Mastigoproctus giganteus (assembly GCF_048544385.1). Taxonomy (NCBI): domain Eukaryota; kingdom Metazoa; phylum Arthropoda; class Arachnida; order Uropygi; family Thelyphonidae; genus Mastigoproctus; species Mastigoproctus giganteus. Next base: position 47,594,362 of record NC_143580.1, on the reverse strand, counting down.
CAACAGTATCTGGAAAGGTTGAGCAGATGGGCTGAGAGGTGGCAAATGAAGTTTAACATTGACAAATGTAAAGTACTACACATGGGGAAACAGCAACCCCAGAGCAACGTATCAACTCTGTGGTACTACACTGACAGTGGTAGAGAATGAAAAGGACCTGGGGGTGGTTGTGCAGGCAGATATGAAGTTCTCTGAGCAGTGCAGACGGGCTGCAAGAGTAGCTCATGGTGTATTGTCAATGATATATAGGAATTTTTCTAGCAGGGATATGGAGGTGATTATTCCCTTGTATAAGGCAATGGTCAGGCCACACCTTGAGTACTGTATACAGGCCTGGAGGCCTGAATTCAGGAAGATTGTAGAGCTGTTGGAGCGAGTACAGAGAAGGGAAACAACATTAGTAAATGGAACAAAGGGGTGCTCTTACGAAGAAAGGCTTAAGTTTTGCAAATTACAGTGTCTGGAGACTAGGCACCAGCGAGGTGATCTGATTGAGGTGTATAAAGCCTTGAATGGTTTCAGCATGCTCAGTGCTGATGGGATTCTTCCTCTCGCTCAGAATAATCACCTGAGAGGGCATAAATTCAAATTGAGGAAAGACAGATGTAGGATAGACGTGCGGAAATTTGCCTTTAGCCAGCGGGTGGTTGGTTGGTGGAACAGACTTCCATCCCTTGTGGTGGAGGTTGATAGCCTAAATAAGTTTAAGGCTCAGCTGGACAGGTATTTCGAGCGAACGGAGGGGTGAAATGGGAGTGGTGTTTTTTTTTTTTTTTTGGCTGATGCTGCATAAGCTTGCTTTCTTGCATCAAATGCCTCTACTAATGCTAATGCAGGCAGTGACATGCTGTAACTGCCTCGGTGTTTATCTAAGATATCAGAATACAAATAAACAACATTATTACTCTTTATTGAAGTACTGGTTATTTTATAATGTTAGCATTGATACAAAATTCGTGGCTGCAACTTCAGTTTTAAAAAATCATCTGTCTTTTCTCGCAAAAGTAAATTTCTGTATAAAATATATTTATACATATCCCTCTTTAAACTTGAGTTCTTTCTTATATCCCCAGACAGGTGGAAAATATCTAAGTTCGAGTCCCCTCTATCACTTGACTAATTTTTTTCTCTTCATTAAATATCAGTGTCTTGATATCGAACTTGTGGTTCACTCTGGCCTTGTATATTTTCCTCCTAAGCACCGACTCCACCTTACCAGTTTGTCAACCACCTCATTAAATGATCGTCCTTCAAGGGCCAATTCATTTTTCTCCCTAAATCATGAAGTTCTTAGTGCGTTTCTAGGCACATAAATGAATAACATCAAAGTCACTGTTCAATCTTCTTGAGGAATCGATTTTCCTCTAACGAAACCAGTTTAATGTACTCGCTGCCGATAATGTTCTGAATTCTGTGTCTAAGTGATTTACTGTACCCATCTGTATCCTGGATTTCTCTTCTTCTGCAAAGTAGGTCTTTAGTATGAACCACCTGATCTGAAAAACTCTTCCAATTTTACGTTATTTCACCATCACAGAAAGAAACTAAACAGGTAAATGAACTCTGTTACCCCTTTCCTTTTATTTAGTACAGTCCTTCGTTATTCTTTCGATGTTTTTTTTCTCTTAAGGAACTCTAGCTTTTCGTTACAGAAAACAGATAAATTGATTAGAACATACACTTAGTTTGCAGACACCGCATATGGATACCTCATAGCCTTAGCTTCTTCGGTATCTCCGGTATGTTCCTGGTTTCTTCAGTGATTGAAGTAGTATGAGGATGACTAAATGATTCAAGGAGGTGGACTTTTCTTGCATTTGTCATAAGAGATTCCAATCTTTCGTTGTTTTTCAGCCCAGCTTGTACGTGACTACAAGATTTCTGTTTCCAGAATGCGCATGACTTTACATTTTTTGGATCATATGTCCAAGTCTTTTTGAAGCAACATAACCTCGGTCGAATTGTTAACCATCCATCCCACCTTGAAATCATCCGCAGAGTTATAGTTTCCCTGGATAACCTCTTCACTATCATTTATGAAAATTAGAAATAGGAGGGCATCCAACAGCGTCCAGAGGGAAACCCCTAGTTACGTTGATCCACATTTGAAGACTGACCATTTATGATAGTCCTCTTTCTCCTATCTTTCAACCAGCCTGCGACCTAGCGTAGGATTCCTTATCTATCAATGACTCAAACTTCTTCCAATTTATATTGCAGCCTTCCATAGGGGGTCTGGTAAAAATAGTTTTACTAAAGACTGGATAAATAATGTAAAGGTTACTTGCATACAGCTGTTAATGATTACATAATAGTTATTAAAAGATTAATCTTGCATGATCCTCCCCTTAAAGAAACAATGCTGGCGTTATTCAAGATGCCAATCTTCTCCAGAATCGCATCCTTGTCCACAGACTCAAGATCTTCCCTATTAAAGAAGTCGGACTCACTGGCCTATAGTTACTCAGCTTCCCTTTTGCATCACCTTTTTGGGTTGGGGAGAGATTAACACTTCTCCAGTCCAGAGGATTTTCCCTTGGATTGGAAAAGGAGTGTATTGACTCTCTCATTAACATTCATCCCCAACTCATGCCATTCCCTCCTCGATCCTTGTTCTCCTTTAGCTTTAGTATCTTTTCTAGAAAACACTTCTCTGAGATCGTTATACCATTTACTTTAGGGCTATCTGACCTCTTAACGTTTCCCAGAGAGTAGAGTTTGCTTTCGACTTTACATATCGTTGAGAAAAAAATTTTAAACTTTACTAATGCGTCCCAAATTTATTTTACAAACTTTGACAACTTTTCCAATAATCTCTTGTTAAAATAAGATTAGGAACAGGATGGAATTAATTCTTATGGATTCGTACTGCATTGGTCGTCCTTGAAGAATATCTGTTTATGACTGTCCTCTGTTTCCTTGTCTTTCAGCTAACCCTATGATCAACGAAGGATCTTACCAGTAATCCCAATTTGCTCCAGTTTATATAAGAACTTTTCTTGCGTAACTGTACCGAAATTTTTACTGAAGTCAATGTAAATAATCTCCGAATTGTTTCTGCATCCAGCTGTTTTGACTTCATTATAAGGATTAACCAGATTGGTTAGATAAGACCTCTCCTTCGTCAACCCTTGTTGTGATACATTAAGAATACCATTCTTGTTGATGTTCCTTACCACAGATTTCATCATTTTAGCTGCCACTGAAGTTACACTCTTCCGTCTTTTGTGGTTTCCTCAATCGGGACTCTAGGACCTCATGACTTACCACCAGTCCTCTGCGTCCATCCATTGCATTCTTGGCACCAACGCAAGTGTGTTTTATTTTCCGGCTGGTGTCCAAGTTCAGTGGCTTCTGTGAAGCTCTACACCTCCCGTAGTGCATTCTTTATAGAATTCTTTGCAAAATGCGGGTATTGCTGGCGTGAGATGTTTCCATTAAATGCAATGGTTAATTGTTTCGTTGAGATATCTTGACACGCTGTGCCATGGTCGTCTCAAGCACAAGTTCTAAACAACTCGCAGTCCAATCCGAAATCGGTTCGAAATTGGTCTGTAGCTTGAGGAACCTCTACAAGTTCTCGACAGTTGAAGCCTTATTTAGTTCCATAATATTGCAATTTTATCGGGAACCATTAAAACTTGAAGCCCTTAAAGAAACTCATGGTAGTATTGTAAGGTTTTAAGATCCATGTGCTCTCTGATTTACTCCTCACCGTCCAGATAAAGTTAAAACCATGGGAATGATAAACAAATATTTCAAGATTTGTTTAATATGAGTCGCAGCAACTGAACCCAATCTTTGACCCAGCGTACTAAGGAGAATCGGTGCAACAAATATCGATGTTTGTTTGGACTGGGATAATTAACCTTGTTAGCATGTGTGTGTGCGTTTTGGAATCTTTAAGAAGTATATGGCACGAGGTCACTGCTAAAGGTATGAAGTTTGATCAAAAAAGTTCAGACCGTTCAGTTATTCTTAAAGTTTAAATGATGGCAGTGTCTGTCGAAGATGATTCTCGCTCGAAGATGATTGGTATGTCTTGTGATACACAAGACATACCAATCTTCATTTTTCCTCCGTGTGTGTATTCTAAGATGTAAAACAGAAGTGGAAAGATGAAATATGAAAATGACTAGAAAAATCAATCAGAGACAGAAAGTGAAAGTGCGTTTAGGGTCCAACGGCACCAGGGGTTTCCCCTATCTCCGCGTAGTTTACATTGTGGGTGAACCAGTTGACTGGAAAAGCCAGAGATTTAAAAGTGTGTGGGTTTTGTATTTGTGTGGTGTCGTGTACCGTTGTTCATCTGGTCATTTAGCCGCTGGACCCCTGCTGAGGCCCAATGTTGCCCCACTTTCGCCCCGTGGAGGCAGACCAGGAACTCACTTGACTTAAGTTACTCTGGCAGGTCCTGCAGCTTAATTTGTTTTATTGCTGTTGGTCCCGGGTTGATTGTTGTACGATGAGGGTACGTCTCTTCTTGTAGAGGTCTTCTGCGAATTTGGAGAATGCCAGCTACTGCTCTTTACTGTCGAGTAGGTGCTTTTCCCTGTCTCTGGGCAAGAAGGTGATCTTGGAGATCAGCTGGCAGCGAAGGCCATCGTAGAGCCGGCAATCGTACATGAGGTGCTGCCAGCTCTCGGACTCTCCACACCAGCAGGCAGGGTCCTCTGTGATGCCCAGGGCTGTGAGTTTTGCCTTGAATTCTCCGTATCCGGTAAGTAAAAAGGTTGTATAGAGGCCCGGTGAGAACCACAGCGAGGCCTTCGGATGTAATTTCTCCACGTTGGGGAGAAATTTCCTAGTGATCTCTCCCTTGGAAGAGTTGTCCCATCTAGATTGCCATATTCTTTTCGGTCGCTCGGTTAGCAGTGGGATCTGCATTGAAGCCCATGAAGGTGTAGGCGTTCCCCTTAGAAAATTCATAGAGGATTCCGATTCTGGCCACTTCCAGGTCGAGTGGAAGGGTTCCAGCCAGCACCTGCAGCGCATGTGTGCTTACTGTGCTGCAGGCCCGTGTGATGGCTAATAGCATGGCTCTGTGGATGGAGTCGAGCAGCCTGTGGTTAACTGCCATGGTGACTTTAGAGTACCATGCTCCCGATGCACAGGTTGCTATCGGTATAAAAGCTGCTTTGTATATGAGCTTGAGGGTTTTGCTGTTTAGCCCCCAGTCCCTTTTTGCGACCCTGGTGATGAGGGCCGTGTAGCCCCTAATTTTCTTCCTGGTGTAGTTGAGATGCGCTTTAAAGGAGAGGGTGGCGTCAAGTATTACACCCAGGTACTTGTGCTCTTTTGATAGTCTGTGTGGTGGTACCAATCTTGATCTGAGGGGAGGGTCTCCTCGGATCAAGGGAATCCCTTAGGAGGATAGAATTAGTTTATTCTTTGGTAGTTCCGGCGGCTTGTTAGCATTTTTGATAATTAGTTTTACGTTGGCCCTCTTCCACTCTTGGAGAAAGTTCCAGTCCTGAGGCATAGATTATAGAGGTTTAGGAGAATGTCTGGGGCTATCTCAACAACCTTCAGCACGATCTCCGGCTCCAGGAGATCCGGACCAGGGCATTTTTTCCCTTTGACGGTATGCGGCTGCTTGGAGTTCTTTCAGAGCAGAAGCCCGTTCCTTTTCATCCATTTGGTATTGGTCGTTCTCCTGGCACATCCGGAATTGTTCTGGCGTTTGCGGGTCAGCATTTGGGTGAAAGGTTACGCCTAAGATGTTGTTAACTGACGCCTCCCATGAGTTTGTGACTCTGCCTTGTGGAGTCCTGGTAGCTGCCAACACCTCCCCTCTGGGGAATTTGTTTGTAGTCACCTTGTAGACCACTCCCCAGGGGTCAGAGTTCCCTGTAGTTGTGACTAGATTCTCCCAAGATTGCTGTTTACTACGGCAGATAAGTGAGGTGTATAGGTTCCTTGCCTCTTTGTAAATTTCGCGTAGCGCATTTACCTCTGGGGCAGGCCATGAGCGTCTGCCCCTCTGGAAGGCCTTCCTTTTATTTTGGACATCCTTTCGAAGGCTCTGGAGCTGAGAATTCCACCATGGCACTGTAGCTGGGGTGGGATTTTTCCTTTTGATTGCTTTGGTATTAACTGCAGTGACGGTTTTTTGCAGAAGGTCCGGGTCTAGTTGCGAGTCCATTTCAGATTGTTTGGCATTTTTTTCCATAGCTAGAGTGTCTCTGAATACATTCCAATCAGCAGTGTGGAGTGCATATCTGTGGAGCATTCTTGTTGCTAGGTCGGGTCTCCGGTGGTCTCTGTTTAGTTGGAAGGTCAGGGCCCTGTGATCGGAGGTTGTCCAGGCGCAGAGAGAGGGAGGGGGGGAATAAAAATAGAGAAAAGCTAAATATGCAGGATGCATGGGCGGGCCATCCCAAGAGTGGAAGGGTGCACTGCGCCCGATCACCGACGTTCAAGGGACGCCTGAAAACCTGAAACTTTCATTCACATATGAAGAAAATTTTAAAGGGAGCTCCAAATTTCAATTGGCACCCGGGCTCCACATACCCTATGAACACCCCCCAAAGGATGATCAAAAGTCAGAGCACGCTTTTAAATTCTCTGGAGAAGAATATAAACATTAATAATAGAAATTAAACTTTTATTATTTAACAAATCAAATTGAGAGAAACAGAGGAGGTGGATCGAAATCCTCCACATCGTGACCTGCGTCTTGGGAGACTGAACAAAGGAAAGAGAAATATTAATCGAGGAGAAAAAAATAGAGTGAAATATACCTGAGAAAATAGTCTACAGATTGAGGGACATGCATGGGGAGAAAAAAAATTAGAACACTTTTATTAGTTCTTTAATTGAATTTTCTAGTTTCATTGTAGTGTTCTGGTTTTGAAGTCTGCTTTGGTGCTGAGCTCAGTAACAACTGTAGTAGTCTTTTGTAGATAAACACGCCGGTGACCAATTCACTTCTATTACTAGACTTAATATAATGAGCAATACACAAAGTTTAAAGCGCACGAGCTGTGATTTCTATTGTGGTAGTCAGGAAACACTAGATAAATTTAGCATCTCTGTAATGATACAGAGCTATGTGGGGATGCTGCTATTACAGGCGCAATGCAAACGGAGCTTGCTGCTGACGTAATGACTATTGCATAATTAAATTTAAATGACAGAATAACCGCTGTTCATAGCACTATATTAGTTTGCTTTCTCTGCCAGAAGTACAATTATGCTTTCCACGCAACTCTTATTGATTCAGAAACTTCCAGAATAATTTTCACTCTAATTACTCCGAAGTATTAAACTGGAGAATACAGTATTACGACTTGAGTTGCAGTAAAATGGATGTCCTTAGAAATTATTATTTGTATCAGATGATTCGGGTTTTATTCTTGACATATAAATCCACTTATAAAAGACCACTTCGGTCTTATTCCCATTTTGGTCTTATTGATTATATATTATCGTTCTTGATAGGTACGAAGGGGTGTCAAAGAGTTCGTACCCTGACCTAGCAGTAGGAATATGCCATTTTTAATATAAGTTGTCTTACATATTCAATAAGCAACGTGTGAAATTTTATTCCCTTAGGTGATCGTACACTAGAGGTGGAGTCTGGAAGGATGCTGTGGTTGACAAAGTGGAGTATCGAGCAGTGATCAAGTTCCTGTATTTGCAGAGCAAGAAAGCTCAGGAAATTGACGAAGAAATGAAAGCTGTGTTGGGCACAATTGTCCATCCTATGGCATTGTAAAAAAGTGGAAACGGGAGGAGTTACAGTGAGGTCCTACAAGTAGTAATAGTAGTTTGTCTAATTCTGCCTTGAATTTATTTAAGCTATCAACTTCCGACAGGTGGAAGTTTGTTCCAGCAATTAACCACCCCCTGGCTAAAGGCAAATTTCCTCACATCTATTCTACAACTGTCTTTACTCAATTTGAATTTATGCCACCTCGGGTTCGTAATCTGAGCAAGCGGAAGAATCCCATCAGAATTCAGCGTGCTCAACCCATTCAAGGCTTTATACACCTCGCAGGTACCTACTCTCTAGGCGCTGCAATTTGCTAAACTTAAGCCTTTTATGGTAAGAGGACCACCTTCGTTCCCCGCACCAATTTTGTAGACCTTCTCTGTACTCGTGCAAGCAACTCTACATCCTTCCTAAAATGAGGCCTCCAGACCTGAACACATTACTGAAGGCGTGGCCTGACAATTGCCTTTTCAAAAGGATAATTCCAGTATATCATTGACAAAAGCCCATTACCTGCTCTGGCAGCCTGTCTGTATTGCTCTTCATATCTGATTGCATAATCACTCCCAGGTCTTTTTCATTCTCCACCTCCCTGAGTGTAGTACCACACAGTTGGTACATTTCTCTGGGGTTACTTCTACCCATATGCAGTACTTTGCATTTGTCAATGTTAGAGTTCAGTTGCCACTTCTTAGCCCATCTGCCCAAATTATCTAGATCCTGTTGCAGTAGGACACTGCCATTACTGTCATTAACAACCCTGCCAACCTTTGTGTCATCTGCAAACTTCGACATTAAGCCTGATATACCTTCATCAATATCATTGATAAATACACAAAACAACAGTGGACCCAACACCGAACCCTGTGGGACTCCACTAATAACATTAGTCCACGAAGAGCAGCACCCATTGATTACCACCCTCTGTCTTCTCCCACTTAACCATCCTTTTATCCATTGTAGCAACTTACCCTTAATACCATTCTGCTCCAATTTGTACATTAGTCTTCCATGCGCAACAGTGTCAAAAGCTTTCCTGAAATCCAAATATATGATATCAAAATTATTTTTTGCATCCAGTTCCTTTGTAACCACATCATAGTATCTTTGATGAGCCAAGTGAAGGAAGGTCATCCACAGACAGTGAGACGGTTGTAAAGCATGAGCAGCTGGTGCTGACTGACAGATATGCCACAATTTATTTAATCGCAAATGCAGTGGGAATTAGTTATGGGTCTGCCCACAGCTTTTTACATGACCATGTCTAAAAAAGGTCTCCTTACGATGGTTTCCAAGATTTTCTGACGCCTTTGCAGAAGCAATGTCGAATGCAGTGTTCTCGCCAAATGCTGCTGGATTTGTGTAATGCAGATGTTGAGAGCTTTTTTGTGACGAATGCTGGGTATATGAATATGATCCGGAGACTAAAGACATGTCAAAGCGGTGGAACCGCGCCTCCTTCCCACTTTCCAAAAAGGCAAAGACCACTCCATCTGCGAAGAAAGTGATGATGTACGTGTTTTGGGACAGAAAAGGGGTTATCCTGACAGATTTCCTACCTTGTGGTTCCACACTTACCGGAGAATACTACAGAAATCTTTCGAAAAAGTTACGCGATGCTTTAAAGGTGAAAAGGTGTGGAATGTTAACCAAAGGTGTCTGTCTTCTCTCAGACAATGCACCTGCTTAAACGGCCGTTGTCACCACCAACTTTGTTGCCCAGTGCGGTTTCGAACTACTGCAGCACCCACCCTATTTGATTCGTCTCAGGAATTCATCAATGAAGTGGAATCGTGGTTTAATGCAGAAAGTGTGGATTCTATGATCAAAACAACTGACGGGAGAAATGTGTTACTACACATGGAGAGTACACAGAAAAGGATTGAAGTTCCTGTGAAGCTTCACCTTTCTGGGGCTATTATTCCTAGGTAAGGGTACGAACTTTTGATACCCCCCTCATTTGTCAATTGTGGGCCGTGTGTAGATTTTCAATAGCAATATTTTAAATGGGCATAAAATATATCAACCGAACCGCTGTTTATTGTGAAGAATTTGATGGAAGATGAAGACGCCAGCACCAGCTGTTAAATTAAGACGTATTTTTCCTTCGGCCATCAGTAGGAATTGCATTAAATGTTTTCTACAATTTTGCCCTCACTTGTTCTCTGCATTATATAGAAATCACAACTGCTTATTTGAGAAAGCTCGTATTTTAAAGAAGAATTCCAAATATGCTGGAAAACTCCACTCTCATTTGAACTTGAGGTTGTACTCAATTCTGGTTCAGATGTACCTTCTGACTTCCACGCTTCCCAACATTGGCCTGGTAGCTTCTCACAATTTTAATCAATAGCTGCGTTAATATTTTATTGAACAAAAACGTAAAACACAAGCACTTTTATCCACGAACTTTGAAAAATGTAGATTTTAAAAAGAGAACCTTCCATTTGAAGGTGCATCTTTCTGCCGATAGATGGCGCCACTAGATCGCCTTGCATTGAGCGAATTGTTTCGGCTTAACCTACACATAATGGTTTGGATTAAAATCAAATTTTGCAAATAAATACCTGTTTTAATATTTGCCTTAATAATTAGAGATTCATATTTAAATTTAATTTAAGGATATTATTTTAAAATATTTACTGGAAATAATCGATTATTTAAAGGTTCTTTGGATATCTTAATTTATAATATGCTTGGTCCAAACTGTTCACTGGAAGTGGTAAAAAAGTTGTTCTGAAGAATTATTTCTTAATATTGCATGTTGTTTCGTTTTAAGTAAAATCCAGAGAACTAGATAAAGTTAAATAATGATATAATAATTAAATTTGTATTAAGCAACGCTCTCTTTTTCTTCATTATATTCGATTCCATGGTTTTTATTTTTTATTACATTATTTTCTGTTATTATTATTTATAATATTTATTTATTTTATTTATTTATTTTATTTATAATATTTATTATTTTTTATTTATATTTATTTATTTATAAGTTGCATTACAAATAATTCATAAATTGTTAAAAATATAATTTATACATTTATAAATACAGTTTATAAATTGTAATTTATAATTAAAATTAAAATACATAATTATTTATAATATTTTATGTATTTATAATATATATTTATTTATTATTATTTTATTTCTATGACATCGGTGCAGAATATTTAGATACTAAGGTGGTCAGGGGAGGGGAGGGGAGATCTTACTGGCTGCTAACTTAAGGTGTCAGTATATTGTTTCTGTAATTGTGTGTATTCTTCAGTCTGTTTGCATGTTCATTGAACAAAAAATCCAAATTTCTAAAAAATAAAAACAATGTACAGTTTGCCCGAGACCGACTAACTCGGAATTATTACATACCATATAATTCCAAAAAAGATTCCCTATCAATAAAAAGCCTAGAGTTAATCTATACTGTACTTGTATTAATTTTGAAAATAAAAGTATAATGGAAAGTTAATAACTCTAATAACTTATCCGCACAGTTCATGACAACATTGCGAACGTTTATGGATAGTTTAATTTCTTTCTCTCTTTCCTAAGATGCCTACATGAAGGTATTTACTAAATGAAGAATAAAATATGTTTTTGTATTTCTTTTGTGCGTTTAGCAAATAACCATCCAAAAAAGTAAACGGATCGATACGTCATCATGAAATTTTTATACTTCTCACTGCTGCCGATAGATGGCAGCACATGCTGGATGCATGACGCTCGTCGTTCATTGGATGTTCTGAGAGGATGGAAATCTTGAAATTTTAAAAATACTTTATCACTTTAAATTTTTAGGCCACTTTTTAGTTTCACACCATACGCTGCAGTAGAACGCAAAAACGCTGCCCAAATGGACTTTAAATTCTGTACAGTGGGATCAACTGACGATGTTACAAACTAAAATTCTAAGTGGGAAGCATTCAAGGAATTAATCGTGGAAGCGACTAAAAGTTTCATACCGATGAAGAAATATTGTTCAAGTTTTAGGCCTAAATGGTTATCAAATGAACTAATGAGACTCGTGACAGAGAAGAAAAATACATGGGATGCATATAAATTATCAAGCGACTCAGAAGCCTATGGCAGATATAAGCTAGTCTGTAATCAGGTCACAAAGGAGGTTCGGCAGGCGAAGGCAGATTACGAGAAATCCTTGGCAAAAGATGCTAAGAAAAACAGCAAGGATTTCTTTACTCATATAAACTCTAAAAGGAAGGGGATGAATCTGATTGGTCCACTTGACATCGATGGTTCGACTGTTGATGATCCTGCTCAGATAGCAAACAAACTGAATGAGTATTTTGCATCTACATTCACACATGAGGAATTATTACAATTTGAAAATGGAAGAAGGTTATCAAATTGTAGCAGGGTGCTTAATGATTTTGTAATAACTGAGAGCAAAGTGGAGGAGAAATTGTTGAAGTTAAACGTAAGAAAGGCACCTGGGGTGGATGGGATCTATCCAGTTATATTAAAGGAGGCGGCAAAGCAACTAAGCAAACCCTTAGCCATAATTATGAGAGCATCCTCGGACTCAGGGGAGGTCCCCACGGACTGGAGATGTGCAAATGTATCCCCAATTCACAAAGGGGGATCGAAGGGTGACACGAGTAATTACAGACCAGTTAGTTTAACTTCTGTTCCGGGTAAAATAATGGAGTCACTGGTTAAAGATGCATTGCAGGATCATCAAGACAAGACTGTGGCAATAATTCAGACACAGCATGGGTTTGTTAAAGGAAAGTCTTGTCTTACAAATTTGATAGGATATTTTGATGTGGTTATAAACGAACTGGATGCAAAAAATAATTCTGATATCATATATTTGGATTTCAGGAAAGCTTTTGACACTGTTGCGCATGGAAGACTATTGTACAAATTGGAGCAGAATGGTATTAAGGGTAAGTTGCTACAATGGATAAAAGGATGGTTAAGTGGGAGAAGACAGAGGGTGGTAATCAATGGGTGCTGCTCTTCTTGGACTAATGTTATTAGTGGAGTCCCACAGGGTGCGGTGTTGGGTCCACTGTTGTTTTGTATATTTATCAATGATATTGACAAAGGTATATCAGGCTTAATGTCGAAGTTTGTAGATGATACAAAGGTTGGCAGGGTTGTTAATGACAGTAATGGCAGTGTGCTACTGCAACAGGATCTAGATAATTTGGGCAGATGGGCTATGAAGTGGCAACTGAAGTTTAACCTTGACAAATGCAAAGTACTGCATATGGGTAGAAGTAACCCCAGAGAAACGTACCAACTGTGTGGTACTACACTTAAGGTGGTAGAAAATGAAAAAGACCAGGGAGTAATTGTGCAGTCAGATATGAAGTTTTCTGAGCAATGCAGACAGGCTGCCAGGGCAGGTCATGGGGTTTTGTCATGGATATATAGGAATTTTTCTAGCAGGGAAAAGGAGGTGATTGTCCCTCTGTTAAGGCTCAGGCTACGCCTTGAGTACTGCGTATAGGTCTGGAGGTCTCATTTTAGGAAGGATGTAGATTTACTTGAGCGTGTACAGAGAAGGGCAACAAGATTGGTGAGGGGAATGAAGGGATCCTCTTACCAAGAGAGGCTTAAGTTCTGCAAATTGCAGTGGCTGGAGACTAGGCACCTGCGCGGTGATCTGATTGAGGTGTATAAGGCCTTGAATGGGTTCAGCAAGCTGAATTCTGATGGGATCCTTCCACTTGTTCAGATTACGAACCTAAGGGAGCATAAATTCAAATTAAGAAAAGACAGATGTAGAATAGATGTGCGGAAATTTTCCTTTAGCCAACGGGTGGTTAATTGCTGGAACAAACTTCCATCTGTCGTTGTGGAAGTTGATAGGTTGAACAAATTTAAGGAGGAACTGGACAGGCATTTGGAGGGAATGGTGTGTTTTTTTTTTTTTTTTGGCTGATGCTGCATAGGCTCATACACTTGCTTTCTTGCGTCACATGCCACTACTACTACCTCAAACCACCGCAGAGCTCGTCAAAACTGATGCCATGAAAATGTAATTTGACGCCCTGACAAATGGAATACAGTTCAATTCTTTAATGAATCCCGTTTTAGCCTACAAAAAGATTATAGACTTCATTTCATCTGGGACAGTGAGGAATGCTGTACCATCCCTCCAACATCAGAGAAAGGGAAACTTACGGTGGAGGTGGTGTGGGACGGAATAATGATCAACGAGAGCACCCCATTGTTTTTGATAGGGGCTACCGTAGCTGCGCAGAAATACCGAGAACAAATCCTTGAACCCTATGTGCGACTTTTTTAGGAGTGCGGTTGGACCAGATTTTTTCATGCACGACAACGCCATATACAGTTCAAGTGGTAGAGGAATATCTTGAAACTGAAGATATCCAACGACTGCCTTGGCCAGCGCGATCAGCAAAGTGAAATCCGATCGAACATGTGTGGGCATCGCATTGCACGCCGACGGTCAACTCCTTGGTCACTTCGTGAGCTAAGGTCTGCTCTGGTGGAAGAATGGGATTTGTTGCCACACAATCATATAGATACCCTTATATCGAGCACGGTTTACCACTGTCAGGCCTTTTTAGTCGTTGGGGGGGAACATACCCGTACTGATGTCACGTGACCATATTTTAAAAATCATCTACTTTGCAAAATAGTAGTAGTAGTGGTGGCATTTGATGCAAGAAAGCAAGTGTATGAGCTTATGCAGCATCAGCCAAAAAAAAAAAAAAAAAAAAAAAAATCACACCATTCCCTCCAAATGCCTGTCCAGTTCCTCCTTAAATTTATTTAACCTATCAACTTCCACAACGACAGGTGGAAGTTTGTTCCAGCAATTAACTACCTGCTGGCTAAAGGCAAATTTCCGCACTTCTGTTCTACATCTGTCTTTTCTTAATTTGAATTTATGCTCCCTTAGGTTCGTAATCTGAACAAGTGGAAGGATCCCATCAGAATTCAGCTTGCTGAACCCATTCAAGGCCTTATACACCTCAATCAGATCACCGCGCAGGTGCCTAGTCTCCAGCCACTGCAATTTGCAGAACTTAAGCCTCTCTTGGTAAGAGGATCCCTTCATTCCCCTCACCAATCTTGTTGCCCTTCTCTGTACACGCTCAAGTAAATCGACATCCTTCCTAAAATGAGGCCTCCAGACCTGTACGCAGTACTCAAGGCGTGGCCTGACCATTGCCTTATACAGAGGGACAATCACCTCCTTTTCCCTGCTAGCAGAATTCCTATATATCCATGACAAAACCCCATGACCTGCCCTGGCAGCCTGTCTGCATTGCTCAGAAAACTTCATATCTGCCTACACAATTACTCCCAAGCCTTTTTCATTTTCTACCACCTTAAGTGTAGTACCACACAGTTGGTACGTTTCTCTGGGGTTACTTCTACCCATATGCAGTACTTTGCATTTGTAAAGGTTAAACTTCAGTTGCCACTTCTTAGCCCATCTGCCCAAATTATCTAGATGCTGTTGCAGTAGCACACTGCCATTAATGTCATTAACAACCCTGCCAACCTTTGTATCATCTGCAAACTTCGACATTAAGCTGATATATCTTCATCAATAACATTGATAAATACACAAAACAACAGTGGACCCAACGCCAAACCCTGTGGGACTCCACTAATAACATTAGTCCACGAAGAGCAGCACCCATTGATTACCACCCTCTGTCTTCTCGCACTTAACCATCCTTTTATCCATTGTAGCAACTTATCATTAATACCATTCTGCTCCAATTTGTACAATAGTCTTCCATGCGCAACAGTGTCAAAAGCTTTCCTGAAATCCAAATATATGATATCAAAATTATTTTTTGCATCCAGTTCCTTTGTAACCACATCATAATATCCTATCAAATTTGTCAGACAAGACTTTCCCTTAACAAACCCATGCTGTGTCTGAATTATTGCTGCAGTCTTGTCTAGATGAACCTGCAATGCATCTTTAACCAGTGACTCCATTATTTTACCCGGAACTGAAATTAAACTAACTGGTCTGTAATTACTCGTGTCATCCTTTGATCCCCCTTTGTGAATTGGGGATACATTTGCACATCTGCAGTCCGTGGGGACCTCCCCTGAGTCCAA
Source organism: Mastigoproctus giganteus (assembly GCF_048544385.1). Lineage (NCBI taxonomy): Eukaryota > Metazoa > Arthropoda > Arachnida > Uropygi > Thelyphonidae > Mastigoproctus > Mastigoproctus giganteus. Next base: position 47,578,566 of record NC_143580.1, on the reverse strand, counting down.
GGATGCTCTCATAATTATGGCTGAGGGCTAAGTGGTTAGTGGGATACAAACCACTAACTTCGTTGCGTAGAGTCCACTTGAATTGAGCCTTCTTAACACAGTCAGGTTGGAATTCTGGCCGCAGCAACTTCAAGGGAAAGTTGATGACAGGACATCGTAGGGTTCCGTCTTGCTGTTAGAGCCCGATAGCGGTCTGTTCTGTTGATGTAGCCCTCAGGCGACCTTGGCCAGATCCTCTTGTAATGGTTCCTGTCTTCCTGAAACTTTTTCCATGTGTCACGACACTGCGCGATTTTTTTTCTCTATATAACATGCCAGTTGTTTGGACGTCCCTTGTAGAAGAAGAACTCTCCATGATCGATGTTCAAGTTTGGAAGGGCAGGTGTTAACAAGCTCCGAAATCCATAATACGTTAACTCCTATTCTATGGTGATACCTGTCAATGCTGAAATTCGCGGGGCCCCCTTTCCTTATGGAATATCGAATTTGAAAATGGCACCTTTGCAGCTTCATTTATACCTCTATATTACGTCACTGCTCCCTGCAGTATTTATATAACGAGCGATTTGTATGAGCTTATTTGTTAGTATCCCAATACTTTTGGTAGGCTAGTGTACAAAAAGATGTGTTCGATAATCTTGTTTTGCACGTGATCAATTTATTAATATTAATAAATAATATTAATATTATTAATAATAATAGTAATTTAAATAATATTAATATTATTAATAATAATAGTAATTTAAATAATATTATTTTAATAATAATAATAATAATTTAAATAATAAATTTAATGATAATAATATTAATAAATTAATATTTGTTGGGTACAATATATATTTTTATTATTTTTTATGAAGTATTTTTTCTATTATTTTTTGTTCTAAAGGATATAATAGTCTTCAGATCGTTTAGTGTTTATTAATTGTATTAAAATTATTCCTCTGCCATAAAATATAAATCAGGGTTTCTGAACCTATGGGGTGTAAAATAAGTTTTGGTGTGTCCCCAAAAGTTTTCTGTTTAAAATATGTTTAATATACCTTTTTAATAATTAAGGTACATAAGTAATTTTACTGTATATGAGGCTGGAGTAATTTCTTCATTTCATTGCACAGATTCCTGAAATTATGACAATTCAGCTTGGAATTTTGTTGGATTAAGTCGTAGGTTGTTAGCCTTGGCTTCTGCTGCCATTGACTGTTGCTGCCATCTACCGTGTGACATCGAAACTAAGTAATCGTAACGCTGTGGTATAAATCATTTGAGTTTAAGCTTAGGTGTGCATACAGGAATGGTTTGAGGGATAAAGCTCCACAAGAAGGTTCTGTTTTATTATATAATTATACTGTTACGTGTTTATGCCTCTAAATTCCACTAGTATGGATCATTTGAGTTCTCCCTTCCAAACAAAATTTCTGGGCGTTGCTCCACTAAACCAGTGGAGGAAAAGTGGTTCAAACTTCGTGAAATTAATAATTGAGTTGCTTTTTTGTTATTGTTTTTGGAATCGTAATTGATATTTTGTATTATTTTATGATATTTTGTATTTTTGTAGCTTTTTTACCACGTTTTTAAACCTCAATTGCCATGGTCTTCAGCCTTTCCGGATAAAGGCCGAAGACCATGATATTGAGTCCATAAGTCTTGAAGACCATGATATGAAATTTGTCTGTATATAAATAACCTTATTTTACCACAATCATATTAAAAAATTTAGATCTACGGTAGAAACAAACTCTGCTGACGAGGTACTAGTGACGGTCGTGTTCCAAGCCGCTGAGTGGATTTTTCTTATTTATTGATTTGAAATTATTGTTTTTCTAAAACTTTTGATTTAAATTTAGTAGTATAACATTATTTTGTGATTTTTTGATTAATTTGGTGTATTTATTCTTTACTCGGCCTTGTAAAAGTATCGGTAAGGGTTTCCACGTGTTCGTAACTACCGCTACCGTTTAGTAACTTTCCCGCCATTGTGATACCGTACTAGATAGCGTTAGTTGAACTTCGTTAGCAGTTAAATTGTACGTTTAAATAAATACATATAACGACTTAGATTACAAACGTAATATAATTAATAACATAACATAATTAATTAATAAATTAATAGAATCATGACTCAGACCAGAGCAGCAAAGCAAAAGGCTCAAACTAATGGAAGTGCTGTGGCTCAGAGCAGAACTGAGGGGGGCAGTTGTCCTCTGACTCACAGCCTTATAAAATGCACTGTTTGCTTGATGTTTGCAGAGCAATCGGGTACGGGACATGATACTGCCAAGGGGGATGTCTTTGTGTGCGCGATGCAAGGAGTGTATCGATATCAGGCAACAACTCGGCGTTCTTTTGGGCCTATATGAGAGCTTGAAGGACAGGGTGGATGCCGTCGAAGAAACTAAATTGAGGGGCCCATCAAGCTCTCAGCTGCCCACATCAACGCCAGAGCTTCCACTTGGGCATCGCGTGACACAGAGACAACCCCAAGGCAGAATACGCTGGTCCCGAAGGAACTAGTAGTTGTTGGTGACTCTATTGTCAGGGAAACGAGGAACATGCTTTGTAAAAAAGAAAGGTGGAACAGGACCAGGGTATGTCTGCCAGGGGCAAAGGTTGATGAGGTTGTAGAGCGAATATCATCTTTTAAGGGCACAAAAGGTGATATAGTTGTACACGTTGGCACTAATAATATTAAGAGTAGGAGACCGGCAGAATTACTTAACAAGTACAGGTCACTGTTGAACAAAAGCCGAAAATTAGGGTTGAATTTGAAAGTGTCTGCAATTCTGCCCAGACACGATAGGAGGGAGTATATGATGAGAGCCTTGTCGATCAATTCGGCCCTGGAAAGATTGTGCAAGGCTCAAGGGGTAGAATTTTTTTCAGCCTGGACTGTACTTGTTAACAGGAGAGACTGCTTCTACAGGGATGGGATACACTTAAATAGAAAGGGTGCAAGAATATTTGCTGATGCTATCGAGGCAGTGTTAGGTGGGTCGAAAAACTGCTAGCTTGGGGGGAGACAAAGACCAATAGATTGACAGTAGCCACTGGCAGAGGTGAAAGAGATTCTTGCACTGCTTCTATTAGAATGAGCAGAAGCCTGAAAAACAAGATGCATGGTATTTCAGAGACTGCTGGGAGCCATTGTGGTACAAGTAAACACATGGGTTGTGTTAGGGTAGCTAAGAATAGAAACAGGTGCAGGTATACTTGCGTGTACACCAATGCTACGAGTTTGGTAAATAAATTTGATGAAGTTGAGGTATTGCTCAAAACATCAAAGGCAGATATTGTTGGGATATCAGAGACGTGGTGTCACACAGATATAAGGGATGCAGAAGTGGAATTTGGGGAGTACAACGTCTACAAAAAGGATATACAGGATAGGAAGGGGGGAGGGGTTATGCTATTAGTTAAGAAACACATAAAAACCAAGAAAGTGAAGCCAGTCGACATCGCTGGACAGTGCAGTGTCGAGTCAGTTTGGTGTGACATAAACATTGGGAGATCAAAATTGAGAGTAGAAGTGTGCTATTGGCCTAATGACTCTGATGAGTATAATAAGAAACTGTACAGGGAAATAGAGTGGGCCAGTAAATCAGAGTGTCTTATAATGGGAGATTTTAATTTCCCAGATATTGATTGGAATTTGGGGGCTGGTTACTCACACACTAGCAGGGCTTTTGTGGATTTATTGGATGATTGTTTTCTACATCAGCATGTTCGGGAGGCAACTAGAGGGAGTAATACTCTTGATTTGATTATTAGCAGTGATTCTTCATGCATTAAGAATCTGCAGATAAATGAACCACTAGGTGGCAGTGATCACAGTGTGCTGAAGTGGGATTTACTCAAAGAGGTAACTACCATTAGGGGTAAAGGGAAGGGTTATTGCTTCCGTAAAGGCGACTACGATGGACTGAGACAGTATTTAAATTCTATACAGTGGGACCAACTGATAATGTTACCAACAGCAAATTCAAAATGGGAAGCATTCAAGGAACTTATCTTGGAAGCTACTAGGCTTTACATACCAACTAAGAAATATTGTTCAAGGTTTAGGCCTAAATGGTTGTCAGATGGACTAATGAGACATGTGGCAGAGAAGAAAAATGCATGGGATACTTACAAATTAACACGTGATACAGAAGCCTATGATAGATACAAGTTGATATGCAACCAAGTTACAAAGGAGGTTAGGCAGGCGAAGGCAGATTACGAGAAATCCTTGGCAAGGGATGCAAAGAAAAACAGCAAAGAGTTCTTTACTTATGTAAACTCTAGAAGGAAAGGGATGAATCAGATTGGTCCACTTGATATTGATGGGTCAACTGTTGATGATCCTGCTCAGGTGGCTAACAAACTAAATGAATATTTTGCATCGACATTCACACATGAGGAGTTATTCAGCGAGGGGAATGCCAGAGGTGTATTCAACTCTAGCAGTAAGCTACAGAATCTTGAAATAACTGGGAGTAAAGTGGAGGAGAAACTGTTGAAGATAAACACAAGAAAGGCACCCGGGGTGGATGGGATCTATCCAGTTATATTAAAGGAGGCAGCAAAGGAAGTAAGCAAACCCTTAGCCATAATTATGAGAGCTTCCTTGGACTCAGGGGAGGTACCCATAGACTAGAAATGTGCAAATGTGACCCCAATTCACAAAGGAGGATCAAAGGCTGACACAAGTAATTATAGACCTGTGAGCTTGACTTCTGTTCCAGGAAAATTAATGGAGGCACTGGTTAAAGACGCACTGCAGGATCATTTAGACAAGACTTCAGTTATAGCTCAGACACAGCATGGTTTTGTTAAGGGGAAGTCTTGCCTGACCAACTTGATTGGATACTATGATGCAGTCACAAAAGAACTGGATGCAGGGAATAACTTTGATATTATATTCTTGGATCTTAGAAAGGCTTTTGATACTGTTGCACATGGAAGACTGCTACACAAATTGGAGCAGTGTGACATTGGAGGCAAATTGCTGCTATGGATAAAGGGGTGGTTGAGGGGGAGAAGACAGAGTGTGGTAATCAATGGACACTGCTCATCGTGGACTGATGTTATTAGTGGAGTCCCTCAGGGCTCAGTGTTGTGTCCATTATTGTTTTCTGTATTTATAAATGATATTGATGATGGTATATCGGGATTAATGTCCAAGTTTGCAGACGATACAAAGGTTGGCAGGGTTGTCAAGGACACTACTGACACTATGCTTCTGCAACAGGATCTGGAAAGGTTGAGCAGATGGGCTGAGAGGTGGCAAATGAAGTTTAACATTGACAAATGTAAAGTACTACACATGGGAAACAGCAACCCCAGAGCAACGTATCAACTCTATGGTACAACACTAACAGTGGTAGAGAATGAAAGGGACTTGGGGGTGGTTGTGCAGGCAGATATGAAGTTCTCTGAGCAGTGCAGACGGGCTGCAAGAGTAGCTCATGGAGTATTGTCAATGATATACAGGAATTTTTCCAGCAGGGATAAGGAGGTGATTATTCCATTGTATAAGGCGATGGTCAGGCCACACCTAGAGTACTGTATACAGGTCTGGAGGCCTCATTTCAAGAAGGATGTAGAGCTGCTGGAACGAGTACAGAGAAGGGCAACAAGATTAGTGAATGGAACAAAGGGGTGCTCTTACGAAGAAAGGCTTAAGTTTTGCAAATTACAGTGTCTGGAGACTAGGCACCAGCGAGGTGATCTGATAGAGGTGTATAAAGCCTTGAATGGTTTAAGCATGCTCAATGCTGATGGGATTCTTCCTCTAGCTCAGAATAATCACCTAAGAGGGCATAAATTCAAATTGAGGAAAGACAGATGTAGGATAGACGTGCGGAAATTTGCCTTTAGCCAGCGGGTGGTTGGTTGGTGGAACAGACTTCCATCCCTTGTGGTGGAGGTTGATAGCCTAAATAAGTTTAAGGCTCAGCTGGACAGGTATTTTGAACGAACAGAGGGGTGAAGTGGAAGTGGTTTTTTTTTTTTTTTGGCTGATGCTGCATAAGCTTGCTTTCTTGCATCAAATGTCTCTACTAATGCTAATGCTAACTCTACCAATCTGCAATGCCTTAGAACTGAGTCTTCAAAGTACAGCCCGTGGGCCGGATTCGGTTGTCAACAAGGTTTTACCTGGCCCTCGGTAGAATTTTTATCATTATTGCTAATCAGAATAGACATCCTAGAGGGGGAAATACGCAACTATAGTTCTGCACGACATCAGTAAACTTCAGGACTATTTATTGAGTCATAAGGATGACCCCATCATTTTGACACCCATGACACATTGCAAGTTCTTCGAGATTAATAAATATAACTTTAAATTTATACTAAAAATAGTTTATACATACCAGTTATTTTTGTTTTATTGGTACCTTTCCTTGGCCCGCCCACGGAGTCTCAGAAAATCTTCTAGGACACTCTTCAACATAAAAGGGTTGAGCAACTCCTTTAGAATACCAGAAATCAAAAATGAAATTCTCAAAAATCCAATACAAATGATACTTTCTCTTCTGCTTTTGGACTTTCATTACGAATTCTTCTCATCCACTGGTCTAAGAATTTCTCTCAAAGTGAATCGTACGTTATGTAAGTGTAATGGTTTTAACAAAATCTTGGTGACATTTTTAAAAGAAACTGTAGACACATCCTTGATTTATTATGGCTGTGACAGCAGTAATCTTTAATATTCTGTCGAAAGACTGTTGCATTTCATTTGCTGCTCATATAAGGCTTTCTTAGTTGGAATGCTGGACATAAATTTTTGCACACGTAAAGTATCTATTTCCTTCTTCGGGTCATCACTCATACAGATGGGTACAGCCGACAAGGACGTCAAAAGAAGCTATTCTCAAATAAGTTTTTACATTACACCAGTGGTTCTAAAGATTCTCGCTTAACATCTATTTGCTTTCATAAAGTCTTCACGAATGCTCAGCCAGTTTGGCACAGATGACAAAGACAAATTCAGAATAGAATACAGTAGCTTCGTAAGTGAAGGTCTTCTAGTAAGGAATGCATCAAAGTGGTTCCAAATTCTCAGAAAACTGAGAAATTGTCGGCAAAGTGGGAGTCATGAGGAAAAAAATTGAGACCCATAAAAGGTTAAAAAATAAAAGGTAAAGTGCAACTATTATCAATCCACTGCAGGATGGAAGCTTCCTCAACAATTCATAATGAGGGAAATGGACATTAATCTGCGAAGCTGGTCCAGTACGGGTTGGCAGATGGACCATTTAACCGTTTAACTGATCATCTATTGAGAATATTATTAGTTCAAGATATCTTCCACCATGGCCGGCACTCTCTAGAATATTGTTTGTTCTTATTGCATCCTATACGGTGGCCCTTGAGACCCATAAATTGTGCCTTATTTAGTACCACCTACCTTAATTATTTATATTATGGAAGTATTATTATTAACACGGATTTGGATAGATTTGCCAAGAAGATAAAATAAAATTGGGCTTTTATGGTTTAAATAAAATGAGTAATCAATTTACTGATAATCAGTGTATGGATTACAAATTAAGAAATACTGTACTCCATTGGAGACCTCAGACTACAGTCTAACACTGAAGGAGGGTCCCCACTAGTGTTAATCCGAACCCCCACTCCAGAAAGGTTTCTAGTCTCCACTGTGGAGTCTCGATTATCTGAATTTCTGTTTAACTGACCATTTATTGACAGTATTATTGGTTCAAGGTATCTTCCACCACGGCACTCTCTGGCATATTGTTTGTTTTAGCCCGTGTTGATCAAAGTGTCCAATAATTTATGGAAATATAGAAGTAATTAGCTCGATGAAAGAAGTTTCTAATTACAAATTTGGACATACTCCACTGTAAAATCTTATCACTGGTGTAGTACTCTAACTGGTGTTACCAGTCGGATTTTCGTCTTTTCTTTAGAACCATAACAAAATTCCACATTTCATAAATCAAAATCTAATCGAAGATGCAAAATAAATAAATTAGTAATAATAAAAAAAGAAGCAAATATAATAATTTTGTAAAATCTGCTGCTTTAAAATCGGGAATATTCGACAAAAATATTAAATTTTACAATTTTTAGATTTTAAGAAATCAATCTGGCACTCGTATAAAGGATTGCATTTAAAAATCCACGTAAAAAAATGGCATTTGTCTTTAAGAATCCCTGCAAAAAGAATGAAATTTATTTTTTTATAAGATGCTTGCAGGATCATCTCGTCCTTTAGTATTATCTTCTTGGAACCAGCTGGATTTAAATGCAATCTATACAGATTGCATTATCTGCTTAGATAATAGCATTTTGTTGTCAAGACTTTCATAAATCTTGGGAGGTGGGGGTGGACATCTTGCTACATCTCGGGATCCTTCGGGGATCTTGAGATTGATTTAAATGGACGTGTTTGATCCATGTCCACTTTTTTTTTTTGTCTTCATCTCTTGTGTTGAGTCATTTGTCCAAGTGATCTCCATTAAGGGAGGACGAGCGGTGTATAGAACAGCCACCATCGCTGAGTGAAGCTGTTCTATTGATTTCTCCCCTTTTGAATAATAAAAATTGAGAATTAATTGGGTTAGAGAGAGGGAAAGGATGAATGGGGGGATTCATTAGGAAATGGCCGCTCACATTGAATACCTAAATTGACAAACAACCTCAAACGGAGCAATTAAAATAGACCTCATTTATGAAGGAAATACCGCCTGCCTTCTTGACCTTATTCTGAAGGAAACGTGCATAGAGAAAATCCTTGTACTCCGAGCAGTTGTCAACCTCTTGCATCTCCTAAAAGTTGGCTGTTGGTTGGTTACTGTGGGTTTTATTGGCACAGCGGCAACTAAAACCATAATGCGCCCTCCTTGAAGTGCTCGAATACATTCCTCTCCCCCTCCCCCCTCCAATGTAGCCTCTCCTTTCTGACAAGTAGGACGACGACCTGTGGCCAAAACCTCGCAGGTGCCGCCAGTTAGTACATTTCTTCTGCGTTCTAATGCCCTCTCTTTTTGCCCTCCCGTGTCGTTCTAACGACCTCTTGCGGAGAAGATCCGCGTGCTTCGCGTAGTTCGCATCAGCGTCTCCTGCTCGTAATTACAGGTGCTTCGCTCGCTTTCGACTTATTTTTACGGCGTCGGGCTCGGCACAGGGCCCACCATAGCTGCAGGCCGTTGGGCCCCGCCTGCGTTGTAAACGGGTGACACATCGCCGACGGACTGACCCCTGCTTGGGGGCTCTGTACGCACGTGCGAAACTCTCGGAGACAGGGTCATGGTGTAGATGGTGAGCCAGATAGAACAAACGGGTGGCTGAAAGTGCTACCACGCTTTTCCGTGAAGATGCAACCCCCAGATGATTGTCCTTCCCCCACTCCGTGGTCAATAAGATAGATAGTATAAGTTTACTGCGTTGCCTTTAGGTGGTTCGAAGTGGTGACACCTTGAGGCAGTTTGATTACTATCGCCAGAGATGGTGAAGTTTAAAAGATAAGAAAGTTTGCTCATAGATTCTTATTGACAAAGTTTTCGTTTTTAGAATGTGAACAAACTGGTATAAGAATCAACTGGAGGCTCTGTAATGTTCATTATGAACGTAGTCAGCCATCAGGCAATTAATAAGTAACAGCACGATTCGTATTTGCCTTTCTGTCATCCGTATTGCAGTACAAGGTGGATGGATTCATCTGCAATAAATTCTAGAACCTTAGCCATAATCTGCTTGTTGCGAAGAATCGTAATTCAAATGTTTTATTTTTAAAGTACGAATCTATTATATCATCAGAGTATGAAATCACTTATGGTATATCAGAAATCGATTTGGAATTCGTTTTCCTCCTTTTTGATTTCAATAAATCACAATTCATATTAAAAGCCACCTGGAAATCGATGTCCTCATCATTTAATCTTTAAATCACACGAAGTGAAATCTCATTGGTAAAAATTGATCTTCGTTCTAAATAATTTCGTGTTCAGATTAGTCCAGGAGTCCATCTGGCCGACTAACATTTCCCGGATGGAACTCATGATGAAAGAATGCTCCTGTGTGTCCTCATTTGTCGAACTTTTAACCTTTGACACTGGAGGTAGACTATATTTTCTTTTTCTCACATGTTACTCTACAATGAAGGGGGGGGGGGTGGAGAGGGAGATCGTGTATATGTATGTAATATGAACTACGAGACACATGAGATAGTTGGGGGAATGTTACCTGCACACACCGGAAGTTGATCATGAACGTCTGTTTCCACCTAGGGGCCAACACAGACAGAGAGGAAAGTGATAGAAATTCTGAGGGAGGTTGTTGAAGTACTTGGTTGCCTGGAACACCCCGCCATACGAGACATGGTGTAATTGCGTGGGTGGGGAATGGCAGCAAAGGAAATTACTTGACGTACTAGTGCGTTTCGGGAGGGGGAATCGTTGTCAACAGTTTCCTGTAAAATTAAGCGGTGTCTGTTCCCAACTACAGCTGTTTTCTGTTTCTCAGCTGCTTCCCCCTCTTCCGGTAGGGAGGGGAAACTCGTAGATAGAGGGGGTGAAAGAGAGCGTGGTTATTGTAGGTGGTCTAGCATGACATAAAAAAAAGTCAAACAACCTGCACGCCATACAGGTGTGTTCAAGAGGAGTAAGGGACAACGACCGGCTTCTAAGGGACATTCAGTCTCCCATGGGGGGGAGACATTGATTATGGGGTGCACACCAACTAACTATTTGGTTAATGACAGCAATTCTGACAACTAATACGAAACGAGGGTAAACCCTGGTGTACTAATGGAAAACGAACTATTCCTTTGAGTTGTCAGCATAATGGGAAGGCACACAATCGAGTTCGATCTTGTGTACAGCAGTAATGTCTTGATTCCTGGCCACATATGTGGTAAATACATTTCATTTAGTGTCTTAGTGCGTGACCTTGATGGTGTTGTTTAACCTCTGTCTAGCCACGCGGGGAGGGAGTATCTGGAAAGGGGAGGACGAGAATCTGTGACGGTTGAAAGAAGAGAACCGTGAATTTAAATAAAATTCTTGTTTAGACTCCCAGATGGCCACTTAGTCAGAGATACTTAATACTTCAACACTTGGCTACAGTCGCATAGTTTCCAAAGTGGTTTCCAGTTAAATATTATGAAACTGGCGAGAGAGATAGAGAGAGGACAAAAATTATGATGGTCCCCCTTTGTCTTGAAGGTTTTACAGTCCTTGAAGTATTAAAAGTAATTGAAAACCAGCCTCAATAAATCCATTAACATCCTGCCTGTCAAACTATCATTTCCTTATATTGTGTTTCCGTTTTGGGCAAATTTTTCTCCCGACTCTGGAAACTTCTGCATGGATCATTAGTTAATCATTCTAAAGGATCAAAAACGCGCGGTTCACACCAATATCCATGAATCCTACGAGAATTATTCCAACTCCAATCATCAGTTCAAGAAACTCAGAGAAGTAATAGTCCAGATATCTGTTAAATACGAATTATTACAAAAGTCCATTGTCTAACACATTGGGAATCTTCCCAGTTGCATATGGATGGTTCCTTTATCTTCGATCTCTCAAGAAAACAGCAAAGGAATTCTCCGATTCCTTTCTATTTTGTATTTATTTACTTATTTGTGATCACCAAGTGTTCAAAGTAAAAATAATTCGAAATCACTCTGCGCCTAACTCTGGTTAGTTAGCTTTATCTCTTTTAAAAGGTCCCAAAGGACCTTTTGCAAGAATAAATGTATTTTATTTCCGAATACAAGAATCAGGTTTTTCAACAGTCATTTGGCTGTGGTTTTGATCTTCTAAATGCTATCAAAGTCGATAAAGAGGAAGTCATTGATCTGCATCTTCAATCGGGGAGAAAAATGGTACCGTATTTTCACTCAATGACTCATCCAAATCTGTCTCATGTCTTGCATATATAGAATAGTTCCACAAACATACTTTGTATAATTCATTGAGTGAAAATACGGTAATATTTTCATTTTTCTCACTGGATGTAGATGAAGATCAAAGTTCCTCCCTCTCTATCGGTCTTCATTGCATTTAAAAGTATACTGAGTGGCCACTTTATTAGGTGATCTAACTTAA